>NW_028263386.1:28690673-28990673 GCF_051168715.1 Poecilia mexicana
CTGTAAGTGTGATCCATAAGGGGAAAATAGTTTGAAGTAGATTAAGATTGAATTAAATGTTTGAAGTGCCATAACATATTCAGAAATTGAAATTAACTGTTTAGAACAGCAGCAATGCAATTTACTTCGAGGGATTTTACTTTAGGGACTTATGTCTTCCCATACCCGTCAGTCATACTTTGAATGGGACACATTGCTGAAACACTGACAACTACTGTGTATCATTTTGTTTCTGAACTCAGAAATAATGCTAATGTGAACAGAAACTAAAGAAATGTTTTGGATTTCATTAATCAATTGTGAGAATGTTGTCTGCAATTTAAATCACATGTGTCAAACTCAAGGCCCACAGGCCACATGTGGCCCGCCATGTAATTTTATGTGGCCCGCCTCAGCATTTTATAGGCTGATGATTGACTTAAAATAGGTTTTGAGCATGACTTGACTACAAACTACATCTCCCACAATGCATTCCGATTGTTACCAGCCAACATTACGGCTTCTCGCCACTAGAGAGCAGCTGAGTCACCTCAAGCTGCTTATTCCCAGCGATTAAAACTGAGACATCGACAAGCCAACATCAAAACGTCCAAGAAAAGAAAAGTTGATTTACAAGTAAGACTGTGAATGAAGATGTGTGAGTTGGTGTCAGGGCGGCAGGTGGCGCTAGACTTTTTTTGTTATCCGTTATCTTGACTGACAACATAAAAAATATCAGTCATGTACTATTTTTATCCATGAAATTACAATCATATCGGCTATTTAGTCACATTTTATGCGGTTTAGTTATTAACAGTGAATCCATATCCCATAACAAATTAAGCAGATAAATGTATCTACATTTTCTCGTAGTGACAAAAACAACTGACTGAGGCACAAATAACTTAATTAAATTAAGTGACTTCATTTAAATTAGCATCACTTCACCCGCTGGGGTCTGAACGCACTTCCTCCTGGTTCCCATCTGCAGAAAAATCTGTGCTAATTCGTCAGTTGGATCTGTCTGATCGAAAGAGATCAACTGAACTCAGTGTTTTACCCTGTGCGGTCCAGTGTGTCCTTTTACCGGGATTTTTATGTTTTTTTTGCGTGGTTTCGCTTCTCCGAAATGGACAGATGTTACGTCTGCAGCTCCTCCAGAGCGCCGCTCTCCTGGGTAACATGAACCCAGAAGGCTAAATTTGTTAAATCCGCTGGATGAGTTACTTCCAGCGGTTTCTAATTCTTTGCAGCGGCGGAGCCGCATCCGCAGTGGTTGAGCAGCGGACTGCACATGTTACAGTCTAATTAACTTTTGATCATCATTTATTTCCTCAAGATAAACTGCCGACTCCTCAAATGGATAAATACAACATTGCATTCTCTTTATTTTTTTCTGGTCTGTAATGGACTTGAATTTAATGTGCCATTTAAAAAAAAGGTTTGTACTGCGCTTGGTCCATAACTCTTCAACACGCTGTCAGCTCCGGTCAGAAAGACACATTTAGTTCAGAGTCCATGAGATGATATTCAGAAAGGATTTTCTTAATTGATTTCAGTTGCCTCTGAGACTAAATCTTTGCATAAAGTCTAATGTCTGTCCATGTGACTTGTTTTTATAATTTGTTTGCTTACCTTTAAACACTGATTTAAATATCGTAATTTTTAAATTGAGCAGTAATTTCACATCCATGGAAACTCAAATGTAATATTTAAAACTTCAATACATAAAATCAGTTATTTAACAATATGAGGTGGTGTTTAATTTATTTTTAACATTGTATTTTTATACATTTATGCTAGGAGTGCCCAGGTCTAGTTTTCCAGAGCTACCATCTGAAACTTTAGATGGTTCCTTCTCTAACACACCTGGACCATTGACTCATTATAAGCCTCTACAGAACTGAATGAGGGAAGTCAACCTTTTCTCTGGGGTGTGTTTTAGCAGGGATGCACTCCTGATTTGTACCGTAAATGTGGCCTGTTGAGGGTGGCCAATATGCTGAAGTGGCCCTCGGTGAAATTGAGTTTGACACCCCTGATTTAAATTGAGTGTTCTCATGTGGAGATAATTTTTCTCAACTACATCATGTAAAATAAAGTTTATATTTGGGCTGATTGGGACCCAATGATTGCAAAAATCAATGGATTTAATAATACATAGCTCAGATCTTAGGAGGTTTAAGGCTGTTTAGCAGACCTTTAAGCTGAAGATTTCCTGAAATTAATATTCATTCCTTTTGCAGTTAGGAGTGGAGCTGTAAGATTGAAGACAGAATACCAGTTGGTGTGCATGTTGTGTGTGAGGCTATTCCTCATAGAAGACTGGACTGCATTTAAGACTCCTGAGTCCTAGAGTCACCTTTCCCACGTGCTGTTCCTATAGGCGGAACCTGGGAAGGCTGATACGTACCGCACCCCTGGTTTCAAAAACACGCTATCCGTTAACACCGCAAGGTGGAACTAGCATGCCCAGGAAGCAGAAGCGTTCTCTGTTGATTCTCTTTTGGTCTGGGTTGAGTGCTGACAATCTGCTTGGTAGGGTAATGACTCACCTTTGCCAAGCTAGCTAACATGAACTGTGTACCAGCAGATCTCCACAATGTTGTTACACCTCCCCATGCCACAGTGCCACCTAGAGGAATGAAGAAAAGCAGCCATAGCAAAGTATCACCACCCAGCCATCCTCCCAAGGAAGGAAGGAGAACCTGGACCAGCCACAGGAAGCTGCAGCCTTACAGGTCTCAAGGCACCTGCTGGGATTCACCACCCCAGTATGAGTAAAGAGTCATTCTAGTGCCATCATACACCGCAAGACCTCTAGAATGATAAGTATTGTGTGATCCAAAGAGGGTATATAACCACATTAACTTACCCAAAACTGCCACCATAGGATGCATCTTCTATGATCAGCAGGCAGCAGTTCAACTAAATGCATCCCATTCTGAGTCATGGTGCCGATTTTCTACATGTTTCCAAGTTCATTCTAAGACATCCAGTTCAACAGTTGAGCTTATTCTGATCACAACAGTATATGGTTTGTTAAGGTTTGCAGCAAAAACAGTTGAACTATGATCTACAATTTGAAGCCCCACTATGCAATGCATTATGGGAAATGCTGAAATGCTGACAGACATTTTAAAGGCCATTTCTGATGTTCAGAATGGCATTTAGAAACATTTTTGGCACACAGCAGAAGCTCAGAGATGAGATTTGAATCTGAGCTGTGATTTCTGTCTTAAAAACTGAGTTTGAAGACAAATGAAATAAAATAAAACATGATTAAAAGAGCAGACGCTTAAAACCAAAGTCCAGTCTTTAGAGCAGCAAATTTTTCATCCAACAGAGGATCAGAGATGGCATTTTAAAAGTGAAGTGTGATTTATTTCCAAAACAGAGTTCAAAAAGAAATAAAAATTGAATAAAATCTGGCTAAGTTGAAGTAAGAGATCACCGAGATTAGGGTTAAAACACAGGTCTATAGGACATTCCTAGCCAGACTGACTAGGCAGAAAAATTAATGGGAGTGTTTAGCTTGGACCACCAAACATGGTGAGCACCTGCAGAGCGTTGGAGGGAGCATAGCAAACCAAGTTTGGTCAAAAGAGGACTTATAATTTTGGAGTTGTTTTGAGTGAGCAATTCTTCAAATGAATGGAGGTGAATGGCAGCTGTGTCAAAGGAAGGAGCCACACCGACCAAACTTGGAGGGTATGTGAGGCCCCTTCCACATATTCTCTGTGCCAAGATTGTCCCCCCTACCATTTTTTGTTTATTTTGTTTGCTCTAATGTGCAAGTGGGTTTCATTCAATATCCCCTAATCCTCCACTAGATGGCAGCATAGGACTGTCATTAAAAATGGAACTCTCCAAACAAGCCCAACCCAGATCAAAACCTAATAAAATGAAACAGACCAACAAATATTAATGATAAAAAAAATACATTTGTTTTATAACAAATTTTATTATATTACAAAACTGTGCATTATATTAAGTAAACAAGATATAAATACAGTGTATTACTATAATGCTATAGTAATACACTGTAAGACCAATCACAACCCATCTATTTGTAGAGTATTTTTAATTTCTCTTTTTATGTATTTGTATACATTTTCAAAGTGTATCATTCCATGTTTTATGATACTATACATGGGGCTGCCAGGAGGGGAGTCCCTTAAAATCCTTTCACTCACCCCTCTTAGCATTAGGGTATATGTGATGTAAAAAAAGGTATATAATCACTTTAGCTAAGCAAGAAGACAGAGAGCAAGCAGCAGCTCAACAATCCACACCCCATTTTGACTCATGGTGCCAATTTTCTACATGTTTCCAAGTTTATTCTAAGCATCTAGTTTGGCATAGGAACTCATGCTAATCACAATAGTATATGGTTTGTTATATTAGGGATTGCAGCAAAAATAGCCAAACTAGAAGCTAAAATCTGAAGCCCCACCATGCAATGCATTCTGTGTAATGTTGATGGACATTTTAAAGTGAATTTCTGATGTACAGAACAAGGTTACAGATTTCTGGCACCTGGCAGAAGCTCAGAGATGAGATCTGAAGCTGAGCTGTGATGTCTGTCTTTAAAATGGGTTTGAAGACAAAAGAAATGAAATAAAAGATGGTTAAAAGAGCAGATTTTTAAAATAAAATTCCAGCCTTCAAACCAGCATTAAGAAAAACTCCTTCATCCAACAGAGGCTCAGAGAAGATTTTAAAGCTGAGCTGTGAGTTAATTCCAAAAAACTAAATTTAAAAAGCAAAATGAGAGAAAATCAGTTTAAGAAGATACTTTTAAAGCTAATTCCTAGTGAGCAGAGCAGCAGCAAGAGAAAACTCCTTCATCAAACAGAAACTCAGAGACAAGATTTTAAAGCTGAGCTTATTTATTAAAAAAAGAGCTCAAAAACAAATAGAAATTTAATAAAATCTGGTAGGGATAAGTGCCAGTTGTTTTTCAACTGTTTATCAGCTTATTGGGGGCCTGCCCATGCAATGCATAGTAGGAATCTATCTACACTCAATAAGGCGTATTATTATTATTATTATTATTATTATTATTATTATTATTATTATTATTATTATTGTTTATTTTTCTTACTTCACCGTTAATGCAGCCCTAAATGCTGCATGCACCCTGACAAAAGTGGTATCAAAACGTGCAGCTTGGGTGTTCTGTGGTTAAGCACAACCCATGTATGGAGGCCTTAGTCCTCGATGGAGCTGTCACAGGTTCAATTCCCAGCCTGGCAACCTTTGTTGCATGTCTTTCCCCATCTCTCATTACCAACTTTCCTGTCAAATAAAGGCCTCTAGAGCCAATAAAACCTTTAAAAAAAACGCCCAGCTTGATCCCGAGAAGTGCATTATTTTTAGTGGGATTCTGAGTTAAAATGACAAATTGCGAAAAATGACAAAATACCATACAAGTAAATGGAGGCTCCGCTCTGACTCACACAGACACACTTGCAGCTGCAGTCGTTAATTACCATAGAAACAGGCCCCAGACAGAGCCAGTGAGTAGTCTCACAAACAGGTGCAGAGAGGTCTCGCAATGCATTGTGGGAATAATACATATTTCCTGTGATTATTCATATTTTGCTTACATAAAATTATTATTTCTCAGAATTTTTGAGTGTGAATTAAAATCCTTAGTATGAAGGTTGAAAAATTTCTAGAAAAAAAAAATTATCTACTGTCTTTTTTTAATTTTATTTTGCACCACATGTGCAAAGCTTATAGTTGTCAGTCTAGTCTGAATTTCACTGTCCATGAGGTTCAGACATTGCATGATAGTAGAGAACCAGGTTAGCCATAGCACTATTGGGATGGACCTTGCATGATCTTCAGTCATTGCACACTGGTGGTGGACCATGTCAAGCCTGTCCTGGTTCTTACCAAGGGCAAGTCTGGCTTGCACAGACTTGTTACTTAACTGTCAGAAATGATGTGCCCACATCGGGCAGGCCCCACTCAATTTCTTCAGGAATTAAATGTCTAGTTTTTCCATTGCTGTGGTTAACTGCAGCTACTGTAATTTTTAAACCTTTAATAAATGACAAAAAAGGGCTAATTGCCTCGCTTCTTTGAACATAACAATGATCAAATATATAAATGGTCATGGTTTATCATGGTTTGTTACATTTTGACAAAATAATAAAATTAACAACAGCAATTATGTAATTATTCACCAATATAAAAGAGCAATTTGCTTAGTCCTCTGTTACATCTTGATAGAAACCAAACTGTTTATAGATTTATATCAAGGGAGAATACTTAAAAACATCAGCAATTTTCTCAGCTTTAATTTGAGCCATATTTATAGAAATGAGGACAAATAAAGGCGCTGCAATAATTTTTGTGACAGATTCCTGCTCATCCTGCATTGGAACAGTCTGGTTTTATGGACAGACTCACCGCGTAGTAATGGTACCTGCAGGAGCTAAGTTTGTTCCTTTATTTTTTGAAAGAACTCTTTGATTTACCTTATGAAAAATTGTAAAATATAATTTTATTTTGCTGTCTTTGTTTATAGTGTATTGCCTCAAAATACTTAAACTAAAAACAGTTCCATTTCCATCTTTTTTTCTCAGAAATAATTCAAATGTTGCTTTGGTCAGTGGTTGTTTTAAATTATAGAATGAGCTACAGAGCATCTCCAGTGACACCAGATGGCAGTGGAGTTAATGTATATTTAGTGTGTTTTTCTCTTTTTACAGTGAACAAGAAGAAGAGACCAGTGAACAGAAACAAACTTGCGATTCCTGGCTAGACTCTATTATTCATCCACAACAGTTCTGTTCCTGAAACACCAGGATAATGGCCAATAAGAAAAAAGTAGTGGTGACAGGTGAGATTCTCTGATTGGTTTAGTGGTGAAAGTTAAATGTGTTTCGATGTGTGTGTTTGATTTCTCAACAGTTCTGTGGAATTAACATGCATAAGAGAGCTGTGGTTAAAAAAGGATTTAGCTGTTACCAGGGCAACATAATCGCAAGATGGCACAGCTTTCAAGCATCTGCACATTAGAGTGATTTTGCTGCAGATTTCTGGATTAAATATGAAACTGAGAAAATAATGAGTCATCATGCGCCTTTGCTACAATTAATGTTTAACTTGATGTAAACTTTAGACCCTGCTTAAGGGCTGACAAACATCCGCATGCATACCTCCTGCATGTTTCTGATGCTGCAGGGCCTGACAGTTTTCTGTTTCCTGCAGGGTTTGAGCCCTTTGGTGAGCATGCTGTGAACTCGAGCTGGGTGGCAGTACAGGTAATCATCGGGTTGTGTGTCTAATTTAATAACTTTGCACCAGTCTTCTGTCATCCATCATTGTACATCCAGTCTACTTGACGTTTTTTTAATGAGCAGACATTCCTGCTTTTTATGAGAAAAATGCTTTAACACACATCTGTTGTGAATGCTGAGCAAGCTCTGTTCTAGTGACAAGATAATTCTGTGTTCAGTTACACTCCACAGGTGACAGTGGTCCTGGCAGTTATTAGCCCGGTCATTTGGCAATTCTATTTGATTTTCATCTGCCTTCGGTGATCTGTCTGGCATTTCTCCCATTGATCTCAATGTCTTTGGTTGAATTTCAACCAGGCGAGTCAGAGAACAGAAGGAAAAGTTGGGAACAATGAAGTTCGTTTTCTGTTTTAGAATTATAGTCTGCCTATACAGGGTTGTAGTTTGGCAAAGTCAAAGAAGTGAATAAAGCTGTTCAGTTCATGTTGGCCACACTTCCAAGTATTAAACAGTTAATGTCCGAGCAAGAGGAATGTTTAAGACATCATAATGCTGGAAAATATGTGGTGGCCCTAGTCCCCACGATGTTGTTTACAGCACACGCAGTTTTGGCAAGCTCAAGCTGGTATATTAAATATGTAATAAATGGCCAAATGTTATACATTGAGTAGAATCTGATGTAGTAATTTAAAACCTCAACACAGTTCATGCCATCAGCAAGCAATCATTTTTCAGTAGTCAAATTTCAGACCCTCTCGACGAAGCAAAGCATTGAGGGGATGGCTTTTAACAGGCCAGGCAGTTGTTGGACACTCTTGGATATCCCGAAGCCTCCTGCACTGCAAAATAGCTTCATATCTTCAGGGCACAAAAACCCATGTAAGTCTTTTATTTATGGATCTTATTTCAGCTTTTCACCCTCTACTGCAATTGTACCAGCACTATGGCTCCAACCTGGAGTGATTAGAGCAGGGATGCCCATGTCCAGTCCTTGAGTAATTTTGGCCTTGGTTGTTAAAGTGATAATGTGAGTCAACTCCACATCTTAGAGAACAAACTACTACACCTTTTAATTGTGATGTCGGCTTGGTGAAATGGATCTAAGACTTTTTAACATGTAGCCATTAAAGGTGAGTGGTGTTCTATCTAGAAAACAGCTGTGATCCACAGGGGTGTGTCCTTGTCCCATTTTTGTGTCTTTAAAAACAATAACTTCTTCAAGTTCTTATGTTGTCTATATATTGCTTTATGTGTAGAGGTTTTCTTGTAACTCCACACTGTCTACTAGGACACAAGTGATTTTTTTCTCTCTCATCTTTGTCAGGAGTTCAGTTTTCTGTGTTTATTTTTATTTTTTCTGTGTTTATTTATTTATTTTTTTCTGTGTTTATTTTTGATCCTGTTCCATGCGAGTCTCTGTGTTGTCCTGTCTGCTCCCTAATTGTTTCCCAGGTGTGTCTAGTTCCCTGGTTATCCTCTGTGTATTTAAGCCCACCTGTTGTCTTTGTCAGATCCTCGTCGTATGTTGTCAAGTCTTGTCTAGAGTTAGTAGTCTGTCAGCACAGTTGAACTGTGAAGTCCTGTGTTGGCGTCAGCTCTCGGAGCAGTCTTCTCCTGATTAGTCGCTACCAGTGTTAGCTTTATCTCTGCTCACTGTGCTGCCTGTTTTCTTGGACTGTTGAGTTGCTTCTGTCATTAAATTCATCGTTCATCTTTCAACCTGGGTCCTTAGCGTTCATTCTCACCACCACACACTGCTACATCATGACAGTCTTATCTAATGTTGTCATTTTCATCTGTTAAAGGGTGGCGTCCTCCAGGGCTGCAACCTCAGGAACCTGTCTACCCATATCATGTCCAAAGTGTTTGTGTGTTTGTTCTTTGGATGGGTTGTAATGAAATGTGAATTTCCCTGTGGGATTAATAAAGTATATTAATTCTTTCACTCATTGATTCAAATTTGCAGATGACACTGTCATAGTTAGACTGCTGCGGGATGGGAGATCCATCATGGAACTGTTTTTGACTGCTTTGTGAATTCAAATTCAGTTCTAATAGAAAATACTTTGTTGATCCCAAAGGGAAATTAAATGGTGCTGTAACTCATTTTAATTCCAGACCCTTCAGAGAGTTATTGCAGATGGTGATGGCTGTGGGCAGGAAGGAGGTCCTATAGTGGTCTGGATTAAAGCGAATTTGAAGAATCCTCCAACTTAAGATGTTATGACAGTCTCATGAAGAGGATGCTCTGAATTGTTAATAATTTACTTGATTTGTTAGAGTATTAGCTTTTCCTGTGTGCCCATGTGGTACGGGGAACAGATATGTTTCCAGGGAGCAGTAAAACTGTGTGTTTGTGTGTTCATAGGAACTGGTGCGATTAGGATTGGGGGAGATGGTAGATCTTCACGTGTATGAGCTGCCTGTTGATTATCAGGCTGTTCAAGACATTTTACTGTCTCTGTGGAAAGAACATCAGCCCCAGGTATTGAGCAAAATATGTTTTGCCAGAAGTTTACATATACTCATGATCAGCATGAATTGTCGTATTTATTGTGGAATTTTAACAGATCATTTGAATTATTTTTTTTCCCCACAGGGTTAACTCCTTGTAGTCCATAATTTTTTCCTGGTTTTTATTTCAAGACCTAGGTGCACACACTTGCATATGCAGCAGTCAAATTTATAAATGTGATTTTCATACATGTACATATTTGAAACAAAAGTCCTTAGAAGATAAAATAGAAACCTGCAACTTTTTTTAGCCATCTGACTAGCTGGACATTTGACTACTCTGCATCAGAATGTGCTCTTCATTTTGGCATGTACTGGGCTTTTCACCATAGTCCAGAAAATGTCTGTAGGTTGTAGATTAGCACCATTCATATCAGTCTGATTTCTCCATTCCTGTTTTTGTGTGTCTATGGCATAACTGCCTGAGGTTTGTCCACATTTGAACCACAATCTCAGGCAACAAGAACACCTCTGTCCCCATCCTCAAGGAAGAGAGTTTTAAATCAAGAAGGGCTCAACAAGAAAAATGTACCTGCTCTAAAATTATACTGTCAAACTCCACTGAAATTAGAGGTTACTCACATGAACAAGTCTAATCCTTCTGGGATTACTTTATTAATCCCAGAGGGAAATTAAAAATTGTATAAGCCTGTGCATATACTTTTGACAGTGTGGATTTGTTAAAAACTACAATAAATTCATGCCTGCTCATTGTCAAAAGCCACAACTGAATCTGACACCATTCAGATTATTAGTGTACACTTCTGACCAGAACTATACATATCTTTATGTTTAATAAACAGTCAGTTAATTTTAAACCTTGGTGTCCTGTGAGCAGCTAGCTGTCCATGTGGGTGTTTCTGGGATTGCAACCTCAGTCACTTTGGAGCAGTGTGGCCACAACAAGGGCTATACACGTCTGGACAACCGCAGCTTCTGCCCTGCCTCCCACTGCTGCATGGAGAATGGACCAGACTACATAAAATCAGTCATAGACATGAACACGGTGTGCAAAAGGGTCAACGGGTCAAACATCGGGATAACTGTGTCTGTATCTAAGGATGCTGGAAGGCAAGTGATTCATGTTACACATGCATGAAAGCCCCAGAACTAGAAGCCAACCTTGACTTTATATGATCTAACTGCCATGTTTTGGACTTGATAGGTATCTTTGTGATTACACCTACTACACCTCACTGCATCAAGGCCAGGGGTACTCTGCATTTGTCCATGTGCCTGCATTAGGAGGACCCTACAGCAGTGAGGAGCTAGGCAGAGGCCTTCAGGCTGTTGTAAAGGAAATGCTGAACTTACTTGAGGTTGATTACAATGAATGGGGGAAAAAAGACAACAAACATTGCCATCATAAGCAATGACACTAAACAGGACCCTTACTAAACCACTTACATTTTGTAGAAATTAATGAAGAGTTGATTTTGTTGTATGATTTTAAAAAAGTCAAAACAAGTGGAGACCACCATAGTGATTTGTATATATCACTAGTTTAAAACGATCCAAACATGAATTTTTCACTTTAATTTCTTTAAGTGCATAGCACAGTCTATCAATGAAAGTAGTGTAAAGGCCCAATAATCTCAGGGAAACTGCAATGGAATCAGCACTGTGCACTTGACCTAATAAATGTGCTTATTGTCACTTTGCAAAGCATTACTGTGAAGAAATAAAGTACTTGTTGATATATGTTTTTCGTGGTTAGATCTTGTGCTTGTTGGTTATTTAATAACTTAAGGAGCATTATTAGCTTCCAACAAAAATATCCTGCATGTACAACAACAGTTTCCCTGCTGGCCAGGTCAGTAAACATGGGATGGATCGATATGAAAATTTGGGCCAGTATCGCTGTCTGATATTAGTACTGTCATTTTAGCAAATAGTATTTATGACTATCATATGTACAATATTTTTTTATATCTTCAACACTGTGTAGCTCAAATAAATCTGGATCTGCCTCAGTTCACCAACCAGTCCACATATGAAGCATAATCAAGCTATGTTAAAACAATTTTCCTGTAAGACCACAATAGGAGGACCCGAAATCAGCCACGAGACAGGAGTGAGTAGAAAACTTAGGATCTTTATTAGCATAAGCTAAGAGCGGCACACTGGTTAGACAGCTGTACAGGCTAGGAGATTGGGCATGGGTGCCGGGGGAGAAGCGCTGATGCAGGGCAGCGTACTCACAACGTAGAATCAGAGTAAGATCCAAGTTCTTGGTCAGCCGGGCCGAGGTCATACACAAAGGGGTAGAGAGCAGAGTCCGAGGGAGTAGGCGTGAGCGGCGTAGAAGAACAGGCTAGGTCAAGATCCGGGTAGGCAAACAGCAGTCCGACAAGGGCAAGGCAAAAGGGGGAAATCCAGAGAACAAGAGCAAGGCAGTAACACAGAGGGCGTGAATAGAGAGCTAGAAACTACTTGCTGAGAGCGTTCGATAATCTGGCAGTGGGTAGGTTACTGAGGGAGGCTTAAGAAGGGACGCAATAAGGGAGCGACACAGCTGCAGGGAATCAGGGAGATGAGGGACATGAGATGGATGGTCTCAAAACAAAAACACCGGGCACATGACACCATTACATTTCATGGTAAAAAAAAGATCAATCTGAAGGATGATTATTTTTTCCTTTCCATCAAATATCTGCTAAAAACGGAAGAAGCAAGGAGACTGTATAATTCAGTTTTATTATTTATTTAGGACATACACTAAAATGAACATCTCGTTTATGAGAAAAATCAGCCACTAACATTACTTAAATTGATGTCAATCTACTAATGATTTAATTTAGTAAAGAAAAAATACATATATAGCCTGCATTCTTACTACCTCCCCTGGGAATTCAGCCAAGTGATCTCCATCTGTGTTTACATCCACTGAGGGCAGAGCCAGCTGAAGTCTGTCAAAATATAAAAAGTGTCACAGCAAAACTTCAGTTGCAACATCCTGAAGCCCTCATAATAATATCTGGAGATTTTAATCATGTCACCCTGGATTCCACTCTGACTGCTTTTCACCAGATTGTCAATTGTCCCAGGAACAACTGGATAATTGATTTACTGTACACCAATGTAAAAGATGGATATAAGGCTGTTGCCCTTCCCCCATTGGGTAAGTCAGACCACAACCTGGTGTACATACAGCAGGTTGTAAAGGAGTAAAGGCTCCCTCAACCAGAAGTAGATGGCCTTCAGGACTAAATATAAGGAGAAGATAAAGGTAGCACAAAGGGAGATGAAACATTGTCTGAGGGAGGCAAAAGAGTACTACAGGAGGAAGATTATGTCTGGGATGGCTTCAGAACCATTACAGGGCACAAGGTTTGGACTAGTACAGAGAGGAAGTAAAGAGAGAGTCAATTAACTGATTAACCTTTTCAATAGATTTAGCCATTATGCTGCCCGGATTCCTTGATGTCGTCATTGAATCAGATGAGCTGCAAAGACAAAGACCAACGCTTTCCAAGTACAATCATAACATTAATTAGACTAACAAACTAATGAAGCAAACATAACTCATAATAAAATCACAAACCAGAATCCAATCCAATATTTACCTCATTCCACAGACATCAACACACCAAGACAAACTTAAGGGGAAGCATTTCACCGGCGCACCGTTCCCCAGAGACAGCATCACGGGTAACCCCGGAGCGATCTGAAGTTAAATTTCCGGTTCCTATGCTTTTATAGGAAGGGTATGTTTCCCTTTTCTGCTGTATTCAAATTAGGGGACTGTCCTTAGGTAAGTTCGTTTAAATCTAGTTGGAAATGTTCCAGTGAAAGCCTGTTTTTTTTTTTTTTTTAAGATCAAGGAAGCGTTATTTTCTTTTGAGTGGGGTGATGTTTTTTATGACCCTGTCCCGAGAGGAAGCTCTACTATTCTGACAAGATCAGATTGTTTTTACAACTCCAGCTGTTAAAAACCCTATCAGCTCAGTCAAGGGTTAAACACACAAAGACTCCTATGTGGAGAGAGTTTCCGACCCCCTCGTGATGCCTGATCAGGTCACAAAAAAACTAACTGTGTTTTAAATGATAGAGAACTACAAGCTAAATAAATTTAATTCAACTTAGTGTATTTTGTTTCAACAGAAATATCCTACATAAGAGATTATGTACTGATTGAACCATGGATATAATTTGGAACCAAATTTCCTTATTTAAAACACTATTAGTTTTATCTAATATTTTGAACATATAATCAATTCTAAAAACTAGCATATTTTAAATGTATTTTCTTAACACCCACCACCATCACCACATCTACTCTCCCCCAGTACATCCTCCTCCTTACCAGCAGGTGCAGTCATTCCACCATCATGGCACCCTCGCCTCACCTCTATCCTATACCAGCCCTTTGACCCAACCTCCTCCTCCAAGGCAGCCTAGTAACCCATCTCCTTCCTTTTCCCCCCCACACAGCCACCTCCACACTTTACAGCTGATCAAGTGAGTGAGGGCCAAACTGAGAAAGCTTTGACCCCGAAAAGCTGCAGGACCCGACAGAATATCCCCTCGGATTCTCAAGATCTGTGCTACCGAGCTCAGGGACCCATTACAACCAATCTTCAACCTTAGTCTGCA
The DNA here is from genome assembly GCF_051168715.1 of Poecilia mexicana. Lineage (NCBI taxonomy): Eukaryota > Metazoa > Chordata > Actinopteri > Cyprinodontiformes > Poeciliidae > Poecilia > Poecilia mexicana. The sequence goes on from NW_028263386.1 coordinate 28,705,019, forward strand.
ACTTGGGAGCGTGCCCACACCCTGGAAGACATCCTGCATCATTCCTGTCCCTAAGAAGAGCAGGCCCAGTGAGCTGAATGACTTCAGACCAGTGGCACTGACATCACATCTGATGAAGACTCTGGAGAGGCTCTTCCTCGACCACTTCAGAATCCAGGTAAAGGATGCAGAAGACCCCCTGCAGTTTGCCTACAGGGCAAAGGTTGGAGTGGAGGATGCCATCATCCACCTCCTACATCGAGCCCACACGCAACCTGGACAAAGGAAGTGGCAACGTCAGGATCGTCTTCCTGGATTTTTCAAGCGTCTTTAACACAATCCAGCCCCTGCACTTCTGGAAAAACGTACCAGAATGAAAGTGGACTCCTGCCTGCTCACCTGGATTTGCAACTACCTTACCGACAGACCACAATTCGTCAGGATGAATAACATCACGTCTGACACTGTGGTCAGCAACAATGGAGCCCTGCAGGGGACGGTGCTGTCACCCAACCTCTTCACCCTGTACACCTCAGACTTCTGCTATGACTCTGAAACATGTCATATTCAAAAGTATGCTGATGACACCGCCATCATGGGGTGCATCAAGGACAGCGAAGAGGAGTACATGAGTCTGGTGAAGGACTTTGTTGTCTGGTGTCATAGAAACAGGATACATCTAAATACTTCCAAGACAAAGGAACTGGTCATTGACTTCAGGAGGGAAAGAGGCAGTCCAAGACTAGTTCTGATAGGAAGGGAGGAGGTGGAGGTCGTGCAGACCTATAAATATTTTGGCCTGTGGCTGGACAACAAGCTGGACTGTACAAGCAACACCAAGCAGCTTTATAAGAAGGCTCAGGCCAGGATGTACTAACCTGAGCAAGCTGAGAACCTTTAACATTTGTGGAAAGCTGACTGTGGCCCCAACAACTTATAATAAATGAAATTAAACTACTCCACTTAAATTACCAGCACTTCACCTGCTGGGGTCTGAATACACAGTATCACAAATTCCTCCTGGTCCACATCTGTAGAGAAATCTGCTCTGGTTCATCAGTCAGTTGGATCCGTCTGATCCAAACTGAGCAATTGAACTCTATGAGCTTTTTACCCTGTGCGGTGTCCAGAAGTGCGCTTTTATCAGGATTTTATTTATTTATTTATTTTTTTGTGGTTTCGGTTCCCCGGAATGGACAGATGTTCCATCTGCCACACTCCTCCTGAGCGCAGGAGGGTAATATCTTCAGCTCCATTTGTTAAAACAGCTGGGTGAGTTAAGTTTAATTCTTCGCAGCGGCTGAGCCGCGTCCGCATTAGTTGTGCAGCGCAGTGCGCATGTTACAGTTTAATGAACTTCTGCACCTTTGTTTATTTCCTCAAGATAAACTGCCGGTGCAAAAGGGGGACAAAGTAAGAAAAGCATCCCATACTTTTGCAGTAAAAAAGAGAGAAGTTCAGTTAAGCTAAAGTAGAGTGAGTTCAGAATGCATGTTTTTTTTTCTTTTAAAGAACTTTCTTTAGTAACTATTTGTCTATGAAAAAATAAACTTCAGACTTAAAGGTCATCAAGCTAAAATAAAGTGCAACTCAAATTGTCACTTGTTTCTGGTTTATGCAGCTACAAATAAATGTTCCAAAAAAAAAAAAAAAACTGTTCTATGTTCTTTTATTCCATAACTGCAGGCAGACAATATGGTACAGATTCACAGGATTCCTGCTTCTCCTCCTCTGGTTCCTGCATCATGGCTAACTGATTGACTAACCTGCTCACCCACTGACTGAGTGGCAGCCTGACGTTGACTGGGTGACCGACGATGTCACTTGTAAAAAAACAAACAAACAAACAATATGACCACTTAAGTGCCTACAAAGCTACCAAAAATCTAAGTATTTCTATGTGAAGCACCACATCCCAAACTGAAATTAACTAATTAAACAAATTACTGACCAACAAATTATAAACAACTAAAATTAAACAAAAAATTCTAATTATGAATCAACGAGAAAATAAACAAATTAGTAAAATATTATATTCTAAATTTTAAGATTTAACAACAGACTAATCCTAATTTCAAAACCCAGTTGGTTTTATTATCAGTGTACTGTTCTCAGTTAAACAAACTGAATATTGTATTTTAAAGAACATTGTTGCATGACAAACTTCATGTTTTTGAGACTGCACGTTTTTAACAGTCCGTATTCACAAGATGGCACAGACGTTCTTGCCTCCTTTCCTCTGCAGGCCCAGTGCACTGAAGGTCCTTTAGGAGTCGAGTGTTAGTGATGAACCACAGGAAACGGAACACTATCCACTTGTCCACAGCGAGACTCCATCTCCTTAGCCACCTTCTGCATCATTATCCTGTCTCTGTGGTTGGGACGACTCCGGGGTACCGACGCTTTATGGAATATTCTCGAAGCGGTAGGAATACCATCGAGAAGAAGCAGGAAACATGAGCGTGGAGGCGTACGGGCCGAACTCGCAGACCCTGACGTTCCTGGACACCGAGGAGTCGGAGCTGCTGGGAGCGGACACCCAGGGCTCCGAGTACGACTTCATTGATTTTACCTTGCCAAGCCAAACGCAGACGCAGGGCCAGACCCACAGCCAGTTAGATAATCAGGTTCGTGAAATTGTTCAATTTTTTTCGCCATTTGTTTAGAAAATGCGCCTCCTGCTGTGTTAACACAATACAAGTTAGCTGATGGTAGCTAACAGCCTGGAAGATGCCTGATGTGTTGCTTTAATGCCGTTGGTTGCCTAGGAGGTTAGCTGCTCTGCTTTTACAGTTAGCATGTTAGAGTTCGAGCTTTATTTACTTAAGAGCAACAGTGCTAATTATTACCTGTGCAACCAGTCACTGCTAATTTTCAATGGCTCAGTAATAAAAGCAGACGAACGCAGTCTGTTTACTGAACACCGAAGCAAGCTGTGGCTCAAGGCTGTCAACAGTTATTTAATCGTACAGTACACAGAGCGGTGTTCCTGTACTATAATATAACTGATGAGAGCTGATCGATCGCATCAAGTTAACTGTGTTCAGGCTTTTTAAAACAGAGGTTTCCAGTGAGTGAATTTAGTGTTGTATATGTTTTTTTTATGATCCAGTCATTGATGTTATTCTCCTCAGGTCAACGGTTCGGATGTTGTGCTGCAGAATGGAGATGACCCTGTGGTGAAAGCTAGCCAGCTCCTTGCAGAATTAAACTTTGAGGAAGATGAGGAGGATGCTTACTATAGCAAGGACCTCCCATTGCATGCCTGCTGGTAAAAGACCTGACTGTTGCATGTGCCTCCTCCAGTTTTTTCACCCTCAGGTCCAGCCTGAGTTTCTAGGCAGAACTTACCCAATGAGCTCACTTACTAACAAATGACAGACCGATAATAACCATGAACTGCTAGAGTCAAATGGGATTATGAAACAAGTGATGTTTTTATATAATCAAAGCAAAGATAGGAGGAGGTAGCAGCAGTAACGCCATCAGAAGATTTTATAAGCCTTGAACATCTGTAGATGGGTCTTTGTAAAAACAAGTGTCTCTGAAAACACCTGAGTACTTATTTCAAAATATTAATATAAAATCCATTACATTCAGTGAGTAAATGTAGTGACAATCTTTGACAGCCTGCTCATACATTTCTGTCTATTGTTTTCCAAGGTTTCATGTCACCTCAGTGTAGTTGTTCTGTGTTTTTTATTCCTGGCATTTCTGTAGTTACTGTGGAATTCACGATCCAGCCTGTGTGGTCTACTGCAACACCAGCAAGAAATGGTTCTGTAATGGCCGTGGGAATACATCTGGCAGGTATCAGTCACATGCACAACGAAGAGAGTATTTGTTCATTAAATTGAGCTTTTTGTTTTTTTTTTTCGTTCCTAAAATGTATTTAAAAACTTGATGTTATTCTAAATTTGATTGAAATGAATACTGGTACAGTTCCTTGCAAAGGTTTTCACATAACTTTAACTTGCTACAGCTACAACCTTTATTGCATTTTTGGTGACAGACCAAAGCAAAGTAACTCATGATAATAAAGAAGTATTAATCCAATTGACATTTTTAGCCTGGAGGTTAAACGATATGTGTGGAGAATGGAACATTGCACATCACCCTGAAAACATTTCACACACGCTTACGAATCATCAGTATGACCAATAAGATCATCAATACAGAGCAAAGGATTCTGGGAGAGGTAAACAAAAGAAAAAGCCCAACAAAAAAAGAAAATATTTAATTTCCCTTTGTAAAGTATTTTTTTTTCAATTTGTAATTATTTTGGGGAGTTTGTTAAGCTCTCCTCTGGAAGATGACACAAGGAATCATTTTTCCCCAAACACAGTAATGTTTCACAAAGTGTTTTACAGTTTTTACCCACCACGCAGAGTCCAAAGCAAATTTCAACATCTATAAACAACAAAAATAGTAGTAATAATGATAAACATTATTATTATTCTGGTGGTGGTGGTTGTGGTGGCAGCATAATCCTGGGGGGATATGTTTCTTGAGCCAGGACTGGAAACCTGGTCAGAGCTGATAGAAGATGGACGGAGCTAAATCAGGACAATCCTGGAAGTAAACCTGTTAGAAGCTGAAGAAGTCTGGAGACTGGGGTGGATCTTCACCTATACACATTCAGCCACAGCTAGGAAGGAGTGGCTTAGACCAATGCATATTTAGGTGTTGAAATGACCCACAGTAAGTTTAAGGGGAACATTAATGTTCACACACATTCCACATGAAATTTAACTAAACTTGAACTGTTTTGCAAAGAAGAATTGTCAAAAAAAATCTTGATTTCTTGATATGCAAAGCTGGTAGAAACATATTCCAAAAGTCTAGCAGTCGTGATGACGGTGAACGGTAGTTACAGGGAATTAACTCATGGGGGCTGAATACAAATGCAGACAATTCTTAAGATTTTTATTTGTTAATATAATTGAAAATTTTACTTCGTTTTCACTTTAGTATGCACTACTTTAGTATTGGTCTATTAATATCCTGAATAATACCTCTTTGTTTTTAGTTGCAACATGACAAATTGTGTAAAAGCTTAAGAAACAAGGCACTGGAGAGTCGTTCTTATCAGTACTGCACCAATAACACAATCATTTTGTATAGAATGTTACATCAGGAATACAAAATATGCACCCTGCATTACGTTTTGGTTCTTTACATCTTGTCACTGTATCTTGCTGCTTTTCCTGCCAATGTGTTCAGAGCTGCACACAACTAAACAATGACTTGCAGTCTAGAGGCATGTTGAGCGTGCTATAAGCACAGGAGTGATGTCACTTCCTGTACTCTTTGCGATAATTTTAATTAGCTTACCTTTGCAGCCACATCGTGAACCACCTGGTGAGGGCCAAGTCCAAGGAGGTGACCCTGCACAAAGATGGGCCTCTGGGAGAGACGGTGTTGGAGTGCTACAACTGTGGCTGCCGCAACGTCTTCTTGCTGGGCTTCATCCCAGCCAAGGCCGACTCAGTGGTGGTGTTGCTGTGCAGGTACCCCGCTCACACATGTTCCTGATCATAGGCTTGCTTTAAAAGAATACTGATTTCTGTCCAAATGAATCCCAGACAGCCGTGTGCCAGTCAGAGTAGCCTGAAGGACATTAACTGGGACAGCTCCCAGTGGCAGCCACTCATCCAGGACCGCTGCTTCCTGTCTTGGCTGGTTAAAATCCCCTCAGAACAGGAGCAGCTCCGGGCCCGGCAGATCACCGCCCAGCAGATCAATAAGCTGGAGGAGCTGTGGAAGGTAATATTAGCCTTTCTGTCACACACTCATTTATTTACAGTAACTCTTCTTTGCATGGAATCTGATTTGTCTAGACAGCTGTATGAACTGTGTTGCATTTGAACTCCATGCATGGTCAGGTTATTATGTGCATGTCATCAACTGTGGTAAAGGTGCAGAGAGAGAGATGCCGTAGGCCCAGGTTGAGAGATGGAAAGGTTGATTTTAATGAAAAACAGTCCACAAAAAAGTTCCAAAACACCAGGCAGCACAGTCGAACGGAAGGCTTAGGCTCATTAACTGGTAGCAACTGAGAACACGAAGGAACCTCGGAAGACGCAGACTACACGTGACACGGTAGACAGAACGGTACGACAAGGACACAACAAAGAACATGGGACACAGGTGACATTAAATACACTGTTGCGCAGATCTGCTCATGAGTTCAGATGTGGGTGCATGAATAGACACATTTGTGTGTGCACACACAAAACACATACATTAGTGTGCCACTCTGTAGCACTTCTCAGCAGGTGAAAGAAATCTGGCCCAATCAGCAGCACCCTCAACTCAGGTAATATAAGGAATCCACCAACCACTTTGCTGGTTTTGCAACAGAGCTGAGGAAGGCAAACACAGCCTCCAAAGCAGCATTTCATGGGAAAAGGACTTAGATTAAACAAGGACTACTGTTAAGCAATTAACTGGACTCAATTGAAATGCAGTTTGACTTTGGTTTTCCATTTGAGAAAAGAAATGCAGAATTTATTGGAGTAACAGTTTACACTGCTAGTTTTTACAGTTTGGTTCCATTAAATGTATGTTAAGATATTTAATGTAAAAACTTATGTTCTAAGAAAAAGAATGTAATTCTAAAATGTTTGGATTTGTTTGATTCAACCAAACATGGAATTTAATAATTTAATACTTGAATTTATGGTTAAAATTGTGAAAGAAATGTATGTCTAAGGTTAAAAATGGAATTGGTGAGTAAGATAAATTATTAACTTTGAACCAAATGTCTAAAATGTGTTAAAATATTTTGTATGTGTTTTGTAGGTTTTTTTACCTGTTGATTCTCACTCATTGGTGAAAATAAAAGATTGAGTAAAATCCTGAAGTCTCTTCAAGTCCTCCTTTTCAAGCGTGGGAAGCCATGAAATTATAGAACACTTGACATACACGAGGGTAATCGGGGGACGAGACACAGCTGGGAACAATCGGGGGCAGTCAGGACAACACAGAGACTCCACAGAAAACCAAAAAATACACCAGAAAAAACCCCAATCCCGACAGTGCACGTATACTGTATCTGCTGAGGCCATTTTTTTTCTTTCTCATTTTTCCTTTTTTTCTTATTTTCCCATTTACCTTTTTCTGTCCATGCGTATGTTTTTTTTGTTTCCTTTTTCTCTTAGTCCCTTAAAAGGGTCTTTTATCAGAGGCTTCTGATAAAAACCTCCAATACTGTTGTTTTCAGTTGCCTGCCATTAGTTATAGTGTGACACAAACATAAGCTGTTCCTAATACGCTTTGCTTTGTCCAGACGGTCTGGGCTCTCAGCTGTTGATAAATGATCACTTCCTGGAGGCGTGGACTGTGTTGAGGTTTTAAATTTTACCCAATTGCTAACGTTTGCGTGTGACGTATGTAATGCTCCATTTCAATGCTATGAAGCTTACCGGAAATTGCCAGCTCTGTAAGCAACCATTCTCCACTGCAAAGAGAGAAGAGCCGATATGTTGATCTTAATTCAATATTTGGAAGTGTTGCCAACATGGCTTCCTTCACTTCCTCTGCTACCATTGCTAAAACTACAGGCAGACTACAATTCTAAAACAGTGCAGATGTCATCGTGGATCTGTCAGTCAGTCCTCTCTCAATGTAGAGCAAAAGGGGACATTATTATTATTCTGGTGGTGGTGGTTGTGGTGGCTTTTCAGAGCTTTGTGGAGGTAAATAAAATCAGTGGATAAGATCAGTATTGGCCAATCACCAATTTCCCAAAGTTTAGGAAATCCAGTTTATCGGATTTATCTGTGCCTTAGTTCCTAAGGCTTCTTTACTCTCGATGTGCTCAGCAGGAAGCTATCTAGAGTTAATACAACTATGGAACTGGTTTATGTGGCTTTTTATTTGACCCTTGTCATGCTAGACTTAGTCTTTGTTTTTCTGACAGGAAAATCCCACTGCTACTCTGGAGGACCTGGAGAAGCCTGGAGTGGACGAGGAGCCACAGCACGTCCTCCTGCGTTACGAGGATGCCTATCAGTACCAGAATATCTTTGGTCCTCTTGTAAAGCTGGAGGCTGACTATGATAAGAAACTGAAAGAGTCACAGGTTAACTGGCAATTATTCATAAAGTGTTTGGTGTATGCTTGTCATACAAGCAGAAAAATTTGATTATTGTGATCTATGTATTTTTATTATTCTCAAACAAAAAAAATCTTAATAGTTTTGGGTGAAAACCCACAGGGGTAATGGTTGAATGATATCTAGCTTTTCTACATGCTTATTATTTTACTCAATAGTTATTGTTAGCTCAGTTGAAGCATGTCCTATTATTTCCCCTCTTCAGACTCAAGAAAATATAACGATTAGATGGGACCTGGGCCTGAATAAAAAAAGGATTGCTTATTTCACCCTTCCCAAGACTGACTCTGGTAACTATCTTAAGTTTTTACCATCTTCACACACACTTGTTGGGGAAGCACTGATAAATCCATTCCAATTTGCTCAATTTTGGGAGATTGCTTGATGTGAAGCGGATCTTATCCACCGATCTCTCTCTCCAGAAAGGACTGAAAATCAGCCACTGTTCCCTTTTGCTCAGCAGTGAGAAACTGACAGATCGGCCCACCAGGTCACATCTGAGCCTCTGTGGTTAACAATAGTCACCCCCCACTGTTGCTAACTTAGCAACTCTGTCGCTATATTTTGCCGAATTTTCAGGGGAAAAAATCGGTATTGGCCAAAATCAGAATCAGCAGGTCAGGTTTTTTTAAAGATTGGTGATCGGCCAGAAACTACAATCGGTACTACCCTAATATTTGTTCATTTTGCAGCAGGAATTATGCTCTGAACTTTTCTCTTGGCTAATTTCTAACATCTATTTTCTTTTTTTTTTTGTTTTGTTTTTTGTTTTGTTTTTTTTGAGATATGCGACTAATGCAGGGTGATGAAATCTGCCTCAGATATAAAGGAGACCTGGCCCCTCCATGGAAAGGCATTGGACATGTCATCAAAGTTCCTGACAGTATCCTTCTGACTGTTAACAGGCACACAATTGTTCACAAGTGTTCTGGTCAGATAATCATAAGGCAGAGTGGGCAGAACAGGGTTAGGGTGAAACAAGGAGGCATAGCACAATCTAGTGGCAGTTCTGGCAAACTACTTAAACTAAGCTAGGCTTAGTTTAAGTCATACTGGTAGTGTATTGTATATTTACACACTGTAACAATATGAACATGTTATGTTTAGAGCATCCTTCCAACATTTCTAAATAACAAATAGAAATGCTATAAAGTTTAATTAATAAATTATCCATCCAATGAATTAAAATTATGTTTTAGCCAGAAACCACTTTACACGGCTACAATTCTTTAAAAGGTATTCACATCCTCCACAGACTTCAGTATATTTTACTGGGATTTTGTTTTTGTGTACGTTAGTTTAATTCTGGGAGACATGGAGGAGTCCTTAACATTTAACCCAAGACTACGGCGATGAGATTGCCATTGAGCTTCGGAGTAGTGCCGGAGCTCCGGTGGAGATCCCTCATAACTTCCAGGTGGACTTTGTGTGGAAGTCCACCTCCTTTGACAGGTATTCAACCACAGCCGAACAGCCTTGTTTGCACCTGTTATGATGAAGAGAAGTGGTGTAGTAGCTGGCTTTTTGTGCTTTTATTCTGAAGGATGCAGAGCGCCCTGAAAACATTTGCTGTGGATGAGACTTCAGTTTCTGGCTACATCTATCACAAGTTGCTGGGACACGAGGTGGAGGATGTGCTCATTAAGTGCCAGCTGCCTAAACGCTTCACTGCTCAAGGCCTGCCTGACCTCAACCACTCTCAGGTGACCTTGAGAGATACAATACTAACAGCATAATGATCATTGCTGTTTGCTGCCTGGTACTTTTACTAACTGGGTTTAATGAACATGCTTTGTTGTGACACAGGTCTATGCTGTGAAGACAGTGTTGCAGCGGCCCCTCAGTCTGATCCAGGGTCCCCCTGGCACAGGGAAGACGGTCACCTCCGCCACCATAGTGTACCATCTGGCTAGGCAGGGAACCGGGTAAGGAACTACAACAGTTTAATTATTGGACTTACAGAAAACCAGAAATCAGAAATCCTCTATTTTCAACTGGGTGTTTTAAACTGGGGTATCCTTCAAGACTCGCATTAATTTGATCCTAAATGAAGAAAAAAAAATCATTGGCAAGATACAGTTGTGCTCATAAGTTTTCATACCCTGTCAGAATTCTTGATATTTTTTTGTGGTCATTATCCAAAGAATATAAATAAAGGAAAATCTCTTCACTCATTATTTATGGTGGTTAAATACATTTGCCAAACAACCCTTTTAACCTTTTTGAAATGATAATGACAACAGAAACTTCCCAAATTGACTGATCAAAAGTTTACATACCCCAGTCCTTACTGTGGATGAGGCTTTTTATTTTCTCTGATGTTGAAAAATGACTGATCTATTTGGCAGCAAGCTGCATTTCTGAGGACTAACTGAGAGAGTTTTCATGTTGCCCTTGTGTTGTTCTTCCAGACCAGTGCTGGTGTGTGCTCCTAGTAACATTGCTGTTGATCAGCTGACTGAGAAGATTCACCAGACAGGGCTGAAGGTAGTGAGACTTTGTGCCAAAAGCAGGGAAGCTATTGATTCTCCGGTGTCCTTCCTGGCTCTCCACAACCAGACTCGGAACATGGAAAGGTAACACACAAGGGACGGTGTGTGTAGTCACTGTTTTCATGTTAAGTGATTAGAGATCAGGCTTTTCTCTACATATTTTCTATACCTGTTCTGTTTTTTGTTGTGTTTTTTTTTGCTAATATATTGAAATGTACAAGAGTAAAAATGTGCTTTGAGATTTATTGAGGTAATAGTTTTAAATTAAGTTGAAAATGGAGAAATGACAAAATTCCCACCATTTATGCTTTCCAAGCATTGGTCTGCACATTTTATCAGATTTGTTTGGTAAAGTTCAAAGAGAACATCAAATTGTGAATTCTGTTGGTGGAATACCTTTACCAGGCACAGCCAATGAAAATCTGATGAGCTGATTTTAATCTCTGGCTGGCTGATTAATCAGTGGATGTTTGTAAGCAATCTGGTGTTTTGACCAGCAAAATTAGGACATATAAATAAACGTTACCTTTTATTTGGGGTAACTTTCAATGTACAAAAAAAAAAAAAAAAAAAAAAATATATATATATATATATATATATATATATATATATATATATATATATATATATAAAAACATATTTGTTAAAACTATCTCTAAAGGTTTCCACTGGCACGTCATGCCCTAGCCGGTTAATGTGCGGTTCAGTTCTACCCCAGGTAATGAGCTTTTCCATGATACGCTCTGTTCCCTGCTATTGTGGGCGGGATGTACCCAACTCGTAACTGATGTTTGCAGCAACACTCAGCAACCCCTAACCCTAACCTCGAGGTTCTGGTTCTGCTGGACTAAAATAAACCCAGATATTTTATTTTGTCGTGTAGAAATTCTTTGCTGGTCCAAATATTATGATAAATACTCAGATCAGCTGATTATTTTGCTACACATTACATTGGATTCTGGCACTTTATGTTTTTAAAATGTGCATTCTTTTGGATTTGGATAATGCAGTCAAAAGATGTTATCCAGTAGCCACACATGAACTTTATTATAAGTTCATGCATCAAGAGTATCCAGCTCGGAGGTTCATACAGAGAAGGTATGAACTGTCTTCTCTGTATCAACCTGCCCAAAGGGCTGGATGTAGGGCTGTTGTAAACGAATATTTTAGTAATCGAGTAATCTATCGATTATTCTTACGATTAATCGAGTAATCGGATAAAAAAATAAATAAAATGAAATATTGGTAAATCTGGCATAATACCGGTGTTACTATCAGATATCAATATCAGTCCAATTTTTCATATTTGAGCATCCCTAACAGTTGCTTTTTTGTAGTTTAGAAAACTAACCTGTAACAATAATAGCTCACTTTCTAAGTTAACCAGAAGAAAAGTTATAGAAAAATCTGAAATTATATTGAATTTAATAACAAAGAGGCAGGCTCACAAATATGCTTATAAAAAATGTCTACAATCCAGCTTTTAGTTTATGTATTCATCTTCAGTGAGTTTAATAGATTAATTAAACTCACCTTGCCACCTAACCTGTCACGCTTTGGGTTTGAAAATACGGGAAATGCCGCCTGGAGTGGGAGGAGAGGGCGAATGAACGTAAGATGGGGTGGAGGGGAGGAAATAGACCAGCGGACTGACGAACCGTTAGACCGGGGGACGAACACGGGGGGAAGCAATACGGGATATTTACGACACCTTCACTGGTCACTCAGAAACTCATCTACCAGCCATGTACGATGCGCTCCGCCACCCGTTTCTTCAGACCGGGATATGAAATTATTGTGCGGTTCGTCGGTAAAGCTACATTTACACGGTAAGCATCAGCTACTCAGCCGCCCGCCCTGTTCAGGCTATCCGCTCACCTCAGCGCTCTTCCCGCCGTTCGCTTTCAACCAGCAGCCCCGGAGGAGAAATGCTGCCGTACTCCAGGCATTCCCCAGTCATTTTAAGGATGCTTATTGGTTCCCCAAAAACGATAAAAAGTCGGGCATCATCATCAATCAATAAAATCCCCACGGGCCAATCTTGAAGATTGGACTTTATGCCGCTGAGACTTAGCTTTTGTCAACAACTCAGAGGCGGAAGTGAGAGCTCCGCGCAACGCAAATGAAGTCCCGGCCGGAACACGGTGCGCTAACTAATAAAACATAAATTAACGAAGCTTCGAGGCAGGTAAATTTTCCTCGAGGAATTTTAGTAATCGAGGTACTCGAATCATTCGAGGAATCGTTTCAGCCCTAGCTGGATGCTCTGCATGCACTGTAACTTGTAACTCATATGGCTATGCTAACTTGCCTAGCATTCACAGCAAATGAAGAAGAAGCTGTAATGTGACAGTGGGAAAGATGGAGGGTGTGAGTCGTACATGAGGTTGAATAATGGTGCTAAGACTCTCCTCCTGGCTCTGATTGGGTGTTTCTGATGCCCAATCAGAGCCGTGTATTTGTTAAGAAGGCACCAGGTTCATAGATAGAGGAGCTCAATTTTTTTCACAAATTAAAAAAAAAGTAAAAGAAAAACATTGTTTTAATAAGAGTCACATACCGCAGTTTTAAGAATTGGCTGCAAACATGGTAGTGATACAAGTAATTCCAGATCATTCTGGTTCATATTGAGAACAGAACCTCATGGCTGTAGTTTCTCTCTGGTTGATGTGGGCAGCATGCCAGAGCTGCAGAAACTCCAGCAGCTGAAGGATGAGACCGGAGAGCTGTCGTCCTCTGACGAGAAGCGCTACAGAGCTCTGAGACGCACTGCTGAGCGGGAGCTGCTCATGGTACGACTGGCTGAGTGTGAGACACTGAGTAACCTGATGAGAGTAAGGAGCTGATGCAGCAAAGCTTACCCAAATGAAACCTGGGTTCTTCTGGGTTTCTCCTCCACCCAGAATGCCGATGTGATCTGCTGCACGTGTGTTGGAGCAGGAGATCCTCGTCTGGCTAAAATGCAGTTTCGATCTATCTTGATTGATGAAAGCACTCAGGCCACAGAACCAGAGTGCATGGTGCCGGTTGTCCTTGGGACCAAACAGGTAAGCATGAAGAAACCAACAGAAATGACAGCAGGAGTATTGCTGCTGTTTTCTTCCTGTTGTTTGGAGATCCACAACTGAACTTGCTTGTTTGAACCTTCTTTATCGTCGTCGTGTTCTTTTTCTGTAGCTGATTCTGGTGGGGGATCACTGCCAGCTAGGACCTGTGGTGATGTGTAAGAAGGCAGCAAAAGCAGGCCTGTCCCAGTCTCTGTTTGAGCGCCTTGTGGTTCTGGGCATCAGGCCTATCCGTCTGCAGGTCCAGTACCGCATGCACCCAGCCCTCAGCGCCTTCCCCTCCAACATCTTCTATGAGGGCTCCTTGCAGAATGGAGTTACTGCTGGTAAATTCATGGTACTTTGTTGTAACTGACAGTCCATCAAACTTTCAGTTTGACTTTCAAACTATCATTTGGTTTGGTCACCAAATGATAGTTTGGTGACCAAACCTTTTCCTCTCGGGGCCAAAATCATCAAGCTGAAAGGTCTTGGAGGGGACACATTGTTGTAGGTTTAACTATAAATTTCTTGTGACCCATGCCTAATGCAGAAACTTTGAATTTGTATCCAAATACAAAGAGTATTGGACAACTAAAGTGATCTGGATGAGAATATTAATTATTTAGGACTTACTTTGTGCTGAGCAGTCTCTTAATTCAAGGCTAATCTGACTTGTACGTTTAGAGAGAATTCGATGAAAGACATGGGGTGTGTTCCTGTTTTTCTTTGCTCCATCTACAGCTGATCGGGTGAAAAAAGGCTTCGATTTCCAGTGGCCACAGCCAGACAAGCCCATGTTCTTCTATGTCACCCAAGGCCAAGAGGAGATAGCGAGCTCTGGAACATCCTATCTGAACAGGTTTGGATTTGGTTTCACTTTGTTAAAAAGCTTTACAGATTTATCTTGCAGTTTTTGTTGGACAACATACAGGTCCTTCTCAAAAAATTAGCATATTGTGATGAAGTTCATTATTTTCCATAATGTAATGATAAAAAATAAACCGTCATATATTTTAGATTCATTGCACACCAACTGAAATATTTCAGGTCTTTTATTGTTTTAATACTGATGATTTTGGCATACATCTCATGAAAACCCAAAATTCCTATCTAAAAAAATTAGCATATTTCATCCGACCAATAAAAGAAATGTGTTTTAATACCAAAAAAGTCAACCTTCAAATAGTTATGTTCAGTTATGCACTCAATACTTGGTCAGGAATCCTTTTGCAGCCTTCAATGCGGCGTGGCATGGAGGCAATCAGCTTGTGGCACTGCTGAGGTGTTATGGAGGCCCAGGATGCTTCGATAGCGGCCTTAAGCTCATCCAGAGTGTTGGGTCTTGCGTCTCTCAACTTTCTCTTCACAATATCCCACAGATTCTCTATGGGGTTCAGGTCAGGAGAGCTGGCAGGCCAATTGAGCACAGTAACACTATGGTCAGTAATACCAGTAGTTTTGGCACTGTGAGCAGGTGCCAGGTCGTGCTGAAAAATGAAATCTTCATCTCCATAAAGCTTTTCAGCAGATGGAAGCATGAAGTGCTCCAAAATCTCCTGATAGCTGCTGCATTGATCCTGCCCTTGATAAAACCCAGTGGACCAACACCAGCAGCTGAACATGGCACCCAGACCATCACTGACTGTGGGTACTTGACCCTGGACTTCTGGCATTTTGGCATTTCCTTTTCCCCAGTCTTCCTCCAGACTCTGGCACCTTGATTTCCGAATGACATGCAAAATTTTCTTTCATCTGAAAAAAGTACTTTGGACCACTGAGCAACAGTCCAGTGCTGCTTCTCTGTAGCCCAGGTCAGGCGCTTCTGCCGCTGTTTCTGGTTCAAAAGTGGCTTGACCTTTGACCTGGGGAATGCGGCACCTGTAGCCCCTTTCCTACACACGCCTGTGCATGGTGGCTCTGGATGTTTCTACTCCAGACTATCGGTCACCTCTTCTCGTTGTGCAGCATTTTCTGCCACACTTTTTCCTTCCCACAGACTTCCCACTGAGGTGCCTTGATACTCTGGGAACAGCCGATTCGTTCAGAAATGTCTTTCTGTGTCTCACCCTCTTGCTTGAGGATGTCAGTGATGGCCTTCTGGACAGCAGTCAGGTCAGCAGTCTGACCCATGATTGCGGTTTTGAGTAATGAACCAGGCTGGGAGTTTTTAAAAGCCTCAGGAATCTTTTGCAGGTGTTTAGAGTTACTTTGTTGATTCAGATGTTGAGGTTAATTGCTCGTTCAGAGAACCTTTTAATGATATGCTCATTTTTTGAGATAGGAATTTTAGGTTTTCATGAACTGTATGCCAAAATCATCAGTATTAAAACAATAAAATAAAAGTACTGAAATATTTCAGTTGGTGTGCAATGAATCTAAAATATGACAGTTTAATTTTTATCATTACATTATGGAAAATAATTAACTTTATCACAATATGCTAATTTTTTTAGAATGACCTGTATGTATGACGATGATAGACATACTAGAAAGGTTTCAACAGATATTTAAGTGTCATATAAAATAGGGGTGGGACTTCAGTGCATTTTTGCATAGATTCTAACGCAATTATTCTTTTCTTTTTTTTTTTTGACACAAAAACGTCCTGGTACACCCATAAGTCTGATTCACAAGCGTCAGCCATCATCAGTGATGGACGACGAACTCACTTCTCTTAATCTCACTGTGATTAATTTCTGGTTCAATAAACAATCTGATTAGATCCTGGAAAAAAAAATATCGTTAAACATCTTTGTTGTTGAGCTCATGTCTTTTCAATAATTTAGCAGCAAAAACATTTTTTGAATTGAAAGTGTTTAGTCTGTCAATACAGGATTTTCAATTAAAGTATGATTAAACACATTAAAAACATTTGGCTACATTTTATTTGAAGGGGTGTGCATAAGACTGACATGACACTGTCATAAACATGACACACCTGTCATGAACATAAATAAGTCTTTATGATTGTCTATGAATGTTGTCATGAAGTGTCATTCGGTAAATAATGACACTTTTAATGCAAAGTTGCTCTAAAGGTTGCATTAAAAGTTCATTAAAAATACCAACTTTGCAGGATTTTTTTAAATTATGATAATTTAATGCAAAGTTGGTATTTTCACTTCACTGTCACTTCATGACAACATTCATAGACATTCATAAAGACTTATTTATGTTCATGACAGGAGTTATGTCAGTCTTATGCACACCCCTTCAAATAAAGTGTTACCAAACATTTTTGCTTGTTTCTGAGCTCATTCAGTAATTTAGCAGCAAAAAGGGTTCTTGAATGATAAATGTTTTTGTCAATGTATGGTTTTTGATTAAAATGTGATTAATTTGTATTTATTAATTACATATCTTCAAATTAACTTGATTTAAAAATTTTAATAAAGTCCAACCACTGGAGTGAAGTTATGCTTGTTGATGCTTCAACAAGATGACTTTTGCCAGTTTAGTCAGGTGTCATTTTCTACGTAATATATAGTGCTAGTAAGTCGTTGTGTTAATTGCAGTTTATTTGTACATGTATTAAGTTATGAAACCTATAAAAACATCAACATTAGTTATGTCTAAAAATATAAAATAGCCCCCAATTGAGGAATGAGGATCTACAAAGGAAGATGTTGGGAGCTAGACAGAGCTGCTTCAGCCACTAATGCTCCAGATTATAGAATAACTGCCATTAGACAGAAATAGAGCTGGATCACAATTACCTGTATTGTTGGTGAGAATGTTTTTGGACCGCTTCAAAAAATTAATGGGTGAAATAATGACATTTTTTTAAAGATGTCTGTGATGTCTTTGTAGAACTGAGGCTGCCAATGTGGAGAAAATAACCACAAGGTTACTGAAGGCTGGGGGTAAACCCGACCAGATTGGCATCATCACTCCCTATGAAGGACAGCGGTCCTACCTGGTCCAGTACATGCAGTTCAGTGGCTCCCTCCATACCAAGCTCTACCAGGTCAGCTCAGCTGGGTTTTCACTTCAGAATTCTGGAATTAGCTTTTATCATTTTTCAGGACTGGATAAGCATGGGCACAAGAAATTGATGTATGGGATAAAAGCAAAAACATTTGCACTTCCTTTGTTCATTCGTTCGTTCGTTCATACGTTCCTACATAAACAACCACGTTTGAATTACCACTGTTTGCTCCCTGAGCCAGCAGAAATGTCATTCAGTCAGCTGAGTTGGTAAACTGCTGCTTCATAACAGGAAGTGGAAATCGCCAGTGTGGATGCCTTCCAAGGCAGAGAGAAAGATTTCATCATCCTCTCCTGTGTGAGAGCCAATGAGCACCAGGGCATTGGCTTCCTCAATGACCCCAGACGTCTCAACGTGGCGCTCACCAGGGCCCGGTACAGCACCACCACTTCACACTGAACACTTGAACTTTGACCTTCTTCACAATAATACTAGTAGCATCATGTCATCATCCTGTCCTGTATGTGGTGTAGCTAACATGCTGTTTATTACTATTTCCTCCAATGTGATGCAGATACGGAGTGATCATTGTGGGGAATCCGAAGGCCCTGTCCAAGCAGCCTCTGTGGAACCACCTGCTCAACTATTACAAGGAGCAGAAGGTTCTGGTAGAAGGCCCATTGAACAACCTGAGAGAGAGCCTCATGCAGTTCAACAAGCCACGGAAGCTGGTCAACGCCATCAACCCGGTGAGTTAAATGTGTGTTCCTGGCATTCAGGCTTCCTCACTGGATAGGGCTTTTATAACTGGGTGCAAATGTGAGATGTAGACAGTGGACATGTTGTTTGTTCCCAGGGTGGCCGCTTCATGAGCACAGCCATGTATGATGCCAGGGAGGCGCTGATTCCTGGCTCTGTTTACGACCGCAGCAGCAACGGTGAGAACTTCTTCCCGCAGAGCACACACCTTCATTGTCAATGGAATGTTCAAAAGTTGTTGATACTTGGCTATTAATTGTCCAGGCTCTGGGGTGGCAGATATAGAATTGTATTTACATATTAAAGATTTCGATGATTAGACATTACAATTCAGAACATTTTCCACCAGAAAACCTGATCTTGCATGTTTTTTAATTGAAAGATGATGTACCTCAGATCACCTGCTGCAGGCTTCTGTTTTTAATTTCACAAGAAGCTTCACAAGGATGAACAGAAATAAACTGAATGCAAAACTTTGAGTCTGTCTTCATCTGACAATAAAACCAGTGAACATGTTGACTTTGGTTTGAAGTCAGGAGATAGCCAAGATATTCCACATATCCATGCTGCAACTTGTGACTCATTTCATCAGAACATGTATCCGTTGGTGAAACAAGATTTTATTTCCTCTAGACACATGTTTCAAGTCTTTGTAATGAAGCTTGCAGATAGCCATAGAGAGAGTTCATCTATTACTCACTGAAGATGAATACATAAACTAAAAGCTGGATCATTTTTATACGCATTTGTGAGCCTGCCTCTTTATTATTAAATTGAGTATAATTTCAGATTTTTGTATAACATTTCTTCAGGTTAACTTAGAAAGTGAGCTATTATTGTTACAGGTTAATTTTCTAAACTACAAAAAAGTAACTGTTAGGGAAGCTCAAATATGAAAAATTAGGCTGATATCTGATAGTAACACCGGTGTTATACCAGATTTACCAATATTTAATTTAATTTTATTTTATTTTTTTATCTGATTACTCGATTAATCGTAAGAATAATAGATAGATTACTCAATTACTAAAATATTTGTTTACACAGCCCTATATAGAATATTCACTGAACTCCGATCCAGAGCTGCACAGCATTCTGGGTGATATAAGCAGAAAAAAGGCTTTACATCAGGGGTGTCCAAAGTTGGTCCTTGAGGGCCAGCAACCTGCGGGTTTTAGTTCTCTCCCTGGTGTAACGCACCTGAATCAAATGATGGCTCGTTAGAAGCCTAAGAAGAACATTGACTTGTTGAGGAGGTTGTTCCTGCCACCAGGGAGAGAACTAAAACGTGCAGGATGCCGGCCCTCGAGGACCCACTTTGAGCTTTAGATGCTCAACCTCTTAGCTAAGCAATTTTGGTGACATCAACTAACTCACTCACTGGTTACCTAATTAACAACCTATTGAATAAGTTGCACAGCAGCAGCAGTTTCAGGTTTTTGCCACTGGGCTTAAAAAAACATGGAGTGAAAACTGGATAAAACACAGTAGGTCAGGCCTCCTGTTTGGCAGTATTTCAGATATTTGAAACAAAAAATGAATAGATAATTATCAACATCAATTATCGATATTGACTGACATGAAATGCTTATATCGTGATAAGTTTTCTGTCACATCATCCAGTACTAAAAACACATGAATACTGTGAAGTCATTTGAAAGAAGGATAAACACACTGTTTCCCTCTACAGGCCGACCTTCCAACGTGTACTTCCAGACTCATGACCAGATCGGTATGATCTGCTCTGGACTCGGTCCAATGTCGTCCATGAACATTCCTATTCCCATCAACCTTGTGATGCCTCCTATCCCTTCACCTGGTTATTTAGGACAGCTGAACGGCCCCTCTGGAGGTGAGAGGAATGTTTCTGTCAGTGATGGCCAACTGCATTGTTTAGATCAAATCACTTTACCTGATTCTTATGTTGAGGTCGTGGTGAAAGCACGAAGAATAAATCAGCCAGCACAGGCGGCAGTGGAACTCGAGGTGCTCGTCAAAGAAACCGTGGAGACGTGGGAATAGACGGAGTTCAGCACGGAGGTCACATGACTGGCAGCCAGGCTAGCCAGGACCAGGGCTCCCAGCCGTTCTCCCAGGGGCCCCTCACACAAGGCTACATCAGCATGAGTCAGCCCTCCCAGATGAGCCAGCCCGGGCTCTCCCAGCCTGAACTGTCACAGGTATGTTCACCAATCCTCTCTATGTTGTCCCTTCTTTCATTCCTAATTGTTTAGTTGTTCTTCCTTTAGACATGTTGTCACCTTTATTGTGGTTTATGCGTTTCTTGTATGCTAAGATAAAATGGCCATCTCTGCATGTCTGCCGGCTTGGCCATTGATATGTTTTGATTTACAAGTCTATTTTTATATTTCATCTTTGTTAATGGATAAAGAACAAATAAGACTTTAAAACACTTAAAACAAGTTATAACTTGAGGAAACAGGATTTTTATAGATACCTGCAAGTACGTCATTATCTTAATCAGGAAATTATTAGACATACAGATGAGCAGGAACCAGTACTTACAGAAATACTAACAGCATATCAGGCAAAATCCAAAACAAGGTATTATATCACGGTTATACAAGGGATTTATGAGTAAAAAAACACATTCAACTTTATATGTGAAAACAAATTGGGAAAAGGAAAGCAAGATGGAATCACAGAAGAAGAATGACACAGTTACTGCATGGCAGTTTGGAGATGTACCAATTTGTACTCGTAGAGAGAATTTAACTGGAGAAGCCTGCTTAGATTTTTTTATAACACTGAAACAGAAAATTTCTTGTACCAGGTGGGAGCCTAAATGCTGGAGGCAATGTGGAAACACAGAACCCAACCACTGGCATATATCCTGGGATTGTACAATTATAAGACATTATTGGATAGAAATGCACAAAAATATTGAAAATATCTTGAAAATAAGAATACCTTATAAATTCGCTATCCTTATTCTAGGTGACACATAATCCCTACCTGACAACACAAAATATCTGTTTCAAATACTAATTACAGCTTGTAAAAAAAAAAAAACTGTCACCAGGCGCTGGCTCCACCTTTTGCCTCCCACTGTAGAAGAATGGATAGTGTGTTAATGAAATCTATCAGATGGAAAGATTAACATTTTTAATTTGTTTTCAACTGAACAAGTTTACTATCTTGTGATCCAAATGAGTGTTGTATGTCAACAAAACACAATATGTAAGAATCCTAGATTGTTGAGAATTAAGAAAGAGAGGGTTCATTCTTCGGAGAGGGTCTATTTGCTATATAATTTACTTATTGTTATATACATAAAAGTAACGTTTTTCCAAAATAATACCCCCTTGTTCCATCTTGTTGTTTTGTTTTTGTAAATGGAAATGTAAAGAGAAGAAATTTTGTATCTGATCAGACTGAAATTGTGCTCTTGTAATTTTCTCAATACCTCAACAATAAAGAATAATAAAAAAATTGTCTGCTGTGTGAATATAACCTTAAAACACGTCCACATTTAGATGGTCCAAAGAAACTGTGTTCGTTGTCTTATTTTTTTCATTTGTACTTATGCTGCTGCAAAAGATGGATAACTATTATACTAAAAATGTGATTTCTTTTTAGTGCTGTGGATGTTTCGGCAAAGGTGTGGTTGAGGGTTGGACGGAACAATTTTAAATTTCATTATTTTATCCGGAGAAACTTTTATTTTCCTCAAGACACAAGCTGCCTGTTTGAATGAATTAAAATTAAATTTTAAGGTTCCACTGTACATGAAACAAACTGAGGTTTGTTCATTTTCCTGTTTCCAGGAAGAGTTTTGATGTACACATGCTTAATTCCTTCCAGCATTGAAAATCTTTAAAACTAACCAATTGATGTACTTGTCCCATTCTAGGACAGTTACCTAGGAGATGAATTCAAGTCCCAGTTTGATGTGGCTCTGTCCCAGGACTCCACATACCAGGGGGAACGGGCCTACCAACATGGAGTGACTGGACTGTCCCAGTACTAGAATGTGAGAAGCATCAAATTCTGTCATTACTGTTAATCACAGCAAATAACACAAGATTGTTCTTTTGTAATGACTTATGAAAGTTTTTTATTTTGCTTTAAAATTCATTTCATATTTCCTAACTAGCATGTTATGTGTGTTAGTGTTTCAGGTTGCTGGAACAGAGACCTGCCTGAAGCTTGGTTTGTTCGTATTTTAATCCGGGTAATAGAAAAGGAACAAACATGGATACCCGTTTTCCACTGCTACAACCGAAGCACCGCTGTGTGAGAGACGAGGAGACCGTGAGAAACCAACCAATCAGAAGAGTGAGAGCAAAAATGGGAGTAGAGCTGGACGGGAGGAGAAGGAGACTGGCATGGCATAAGGAAGCACGGCTGCACACAGGTGAAGACGTACAGAAAGGAAGCCGGCGTCCTCAGAGCAGTGAGGTCCGTCAACTGGTCAGGGAGTGGGACAGGTCTACATGATGGTGGACAAGTGTGAAGGGGACAGTTATGTCATTGTGTCCCTTAACCTCTGAAGTCCTCCAGGAGAGGACTTGGAATCTTGCACCAAAAGCTAGAGAAGATCTGTCTCACACTAAACTCCTCCAACATGGGATCTTCTGGGAGGTGGAGTGAGACAAAATAAATGGAAGACATAACTCCAGAAGCAGTCGTTATGGCAACTCTTTTAAACCCAACGCTTGAAACAAAGCATCTAGAAGAAATATTTGGCATTTCAGGTGGACTCAAAAGTGTTTGTGCTGCTGTGCTGCAGAGTTGTGACCTTTTAAGGCTGCACACACACGGGTCACCCGTTTTATTTCCTTAACTTTGAGAAATCTTACAGTGTGAGTAAAGAAGTGTGTTCAGAGATGTTTGCTAGTGTACCTTGCCATGTTTCAGAGCATGTCTGCTTAAGAACAGGTGGTTATATTAGAATTGAATAAAAATACCCCCAATAATTTCAGATCTTAGTACCGTAATACAAAAATAGACACCGTAAATGTTTGGAAGTGTCATTTTTTCCCTCTGGTTGAACTTAGTAAAGCAATTCAATTTATTCTGAGCTCCTAATTATCCTTCTGTTAAACCAAGTGAAGTGAACTGTACTTTACTGAGATTCCTCTCGCGCCAAAAACCATGCAGTGAGGTTTCCACAGTTAAAGCTCCTGAATAGGAGAAAAGCATGAAGATGTGTAGAGGAAAAAGTGAGAACAAATTTTCTTTCATGCTTTTAAACATAAACCTGACTTTAAATAAATTACAATGCAAAGTCTTCAAACTCCATCTTCTACCATGACAAACTTGATCAACATTAAAGCTGCAGAATGTAACTTTTATTTAAAAAAAAAAGTTTGTTTTTTTAGATATTTGTTAAAACTAGTAACATTTTTGAAGACAAAAAATTTCATTAACAGTGAGGGGCAGTTCAGCAAAATTTACTCGCAGGTGGACACCTTTTGTGGAATACATAAAATCTTTCCCTTCATAATGTGTAGAATGATTTAACTGACCCATCATGTGATTAAGTTTAATAAAAAAAGTAAAATACTATTACATTTTACCTCCACAATGCCACCTCCCACCCCCTTATTATTTTATTATTTAGGTATTTATCTGTTCATTTTTTCTCGTTTTTATGTCAGTATGGTGATTTCTGTTCATTAAGGGAAAAAAATTGGAGAAGTTATGCAAGTTTTGCAAAATGTATGTAATGTCAAATGTATAATCTCCTGACGAACAAGAATAAAAAACTATCACTAGTAATGTAACAGTATAATATGATAAAGATAGTCTGTGAAGCTCCTCTTCCTTTTGCCAGTTCTCCAAGTTCTAACCAGAAAATGTGCCACTCAGAACCAATCAGTGCCAGGAGGGTCTCAGTGCTGTCAATCACAGCAGTGTAATGGCTGCTCACACCCTTACTCTCTGCTAGGCTACAGCTGGTTCCCCACAACAGAGCCTGCCATGAACGATCAGGCTAGTTAACATGGCCACTGCTGGCGAATGAATGTTTTTTCAGTAATAAGTTGTTTCTCTGCCAATAGCATATTGAGCAGTGTGTACATGAGGATGATTGACAGCACTAAGACCCTCCTCCTGGCTCTTATTCCTTATTTCTGACCAGAAGCAGTGCTTTTCTTTGGGTGGCAATAAGAGCACTGGAGGTAGTTGGAGAAGCTCAATCTTTTATTATACGTCACATGTTAAAATGTTACAAATATGTGAAAAACAACATAATTTTGTAAAAGTTACATACTGCAGCTTTAATCCTGCTGTAAGATTAAAGATATGAAGTGCTAATCGGTTGAGATCTGTTATAGTTAAAAATGACTGACTTTTTATTAAATGAGCTTTTTTATTTATTCTCTAATCCAATGTTTTCCTTTTTGTGTTTTCCCAGAAATATAAAAAGTTAACTAAAAGTGTGTCATTTCCCAGCATTAGTGAAACTTACTCTTGTAAATTCCTATTTCACTCTGGCTCAACTTGTGATACAACATGTGTATTTTTTCTTAACCTTTTGACCACAACATTAGTCATCTTTGCACTGAAGGCTATCAGTTAGCCAACCTGATGTTTGTCTTAAATCAGTTTAAACTCTTGAACAAGCCTAAAGAATTTATGAATTTTGCCGGGGGTTTTTATTCTACAGCAATGAACTATTTAGTATCTTTTATTGACATTATATCCGATTTAGAATTAAACCCTGTTGAGTCAAATGTACTTACTAGCTCTCATAATGCATTACATCTTTTTCATGAACAGGTAATGAAATTTTCAACCGTGTTTTGAGTTTGATTGATCCTAAAAACCACCAATAAATGATCACACAATAACTTACTTCCACAAATAACATCTGCATGTTTTAGTAGGAACAGAACACGATCCCTCGCCGTTTTTTTGTGTTTTTTTTAAGAATTAAACCAGTTTTGTTTTGCTTCTTTAAAATCTGCTAATCATGACGAATAAAGTTTCTCTTGATTCCTCTCATCATGATGCTCTTGTTTTATTGAACAAATTAACAAATATATTTCAGGAGAAGCAGGGTGTGTGATGTCCCACATGGGCTGCCTGAGTAGCTTTTGGAGGGCGTGACTTTTCTCCTGTGCGCCGTCAAACCTTGGCTCAAACAAAGCTGTCCGAGCACACGGGGGCGCGCCGCGCCGGCTGCAGGCAGGTTGACACACTTTCCTCCTGCTCTGCTGCCTTACACATGCAGCTGGAGAGGCTGTAGTCCAGACGCTGCACGGCTATCGGGCGCTCCGACGCTGACTGGATAAAGAGCTGAACACTGCTGCAGGAAACCTGAGAGCTCCGGCTAACAGGACGGAATTAGAAAGAGGAAAAGCAGAGAGCGGATGCGTGTTGTTTGACCTGACTGAGAGCTGATCCGGAGTGTGGGCTTTGTAGTCACTGAGGTCAGCTGGAAGTGTGATTGTTCCGTGGACAGCGGGTACTAACACCTAAACGGCAGAGCAGCTCCGGGCACTGAGGCTTTAACCCAGAGAATAAAGCGGGATTAAGTATCTGGTGGCTTGGACTGAAAGTCGGAGACGGACTGTGACAGCGGCGGCTATAGTTGTTAGATAACATTCAACAAGGTTTCCAAACGAAATGGGGTAAGTGTAATAGTGCCTGCACGAGGAGAACAAACTAGAGCTCTATTTAACTGAAGACTGTAAATCTGCTCCATTCCTCAGACTAAATCTGACTTTTTTGTTTTTACAGCAAAGGAGTTCCGGTCACCTTCTAAGATGTTTCCTCACCACAGAGAAAGGTAACAAAGTTTTTGAATCTCAGTGACCTGATTCTTCAGCAGATTTAAATCTTGAGGTTTGTTGTCTATGTAGGATGAAAATCCCTGCAATCCATACCTTAGAAATTACCTACCAAGTTTTGGACTTGACAGTACGGAAAACATTCATCCGTCCGCTGCTGCCGTCGGAGAGAGAAAGACAGGTGTGTGTGTGTGTGTGTGTGTGTGTGTGCGTTTGTTTGTAATACCTTGTGGGGACGATTTTCCTGACATATGCTACGTTGTGGGGACCAGTCGCTCCTCGTGGGGACCTGAGCCTGGTCCCCACGAGGGGAAACCCTGTTTTTGGGTCAGGGGTCAGAGTTAGGGCTAAGGTATGAATTGAGTTTTGGTTAGGGTTAGGTATGTGATGGTTAGGGTTAGGAAAAGGGTAAAGGTTAGGTTTAGGCTGTAGAAATGAGTAGAAATGAATGGAAGTCAATGGAAAGTCCCCACAAAGATAGCAAAACAAACGCGTGTGTGTGTGGAGGGGGGGGGAGTGCAAGGATACTAATACGGGAGCACGCGGAAAGAAGGGTAGCAGGGTATAAAATACGGTAAAAACGGGAGACGACAGGTATGTCAATGAGACTAGGGGACACTGTTAAATCGCTCAAGATTTCCTTATTTTTAGAAGATGGGTGATCACCCGATACTTCCATGTGAAACCAATCCTATCCACTGATCTCTCCCTCCACATAGGTCTGAAAATCAGTCAATGTCTTCTTTTGCTGTGCCATGAGAGCTGACTGACCGACAGACCCGCCCACCAGGTGGGCGTTCGACATTAGTCATCACACTGTTGCCAAATAATCAAATTTGTCCTATATTTAGCAACTTTTCAGACAAAAAAGATCATATTTGCAAAACTCTGATTCGGCAGGTCAGGCTTTTGGAAGAATGGAGATCAACCAGAAAACTGCAATGAGTGAACCCTGAAGTAAAACAGTTATTCTGATGCATATTTTTCTGTGTTAGATTAATCAGATACATTCTGATGATTTTGCTTTCAAACTGAATCTAGCAGTGTTCTATTTACCCCCCCTCAAACTCGAAGGTTGATTCTGACTAAATCAGTCATCAAAATGACACTTTTATTTAACATTTTCTTTGGTCTAATCCCATAATCTTGAGATAATTTATAGTCATGGCTGTTCAAAGAATATTTTTTAAATTTTAAATTAAGAAATCAATCACTTTAATTTTCGTGTTTTTCTCCCCACTTGCCCTGATGCAGAATTTCAGGAACACCATATTGAGGAGCCCATTGCCTACATATATCAGGGCAGATTTGCTTTACAGAAACGATACATGGAAATGCTATCCTAATTGCTTGAATGTCTATAATATCAGGGTTTATCTGACATCAAAGTAGACAAGTTGCTTTAACAAAATGTGGTTTTGCAACACGGCTACTTGTTAAAGATTAGTTGTTTTAACAACTTGTTAAAGACATGGGGTTAACGGTTTGTACAAATGTCAACCCCCTAGATAATTTGCATAGGTGTGTTGGTGTGAAAGTCAGAGTATGTGTGTCAAAGTGGATGAATGAGTACTAACTTGATACTTGGAATTGCAGATATGTTACAATGGTAAGAAGAGTAGAAACCTTGCAGCACTCAGCCCAACAAGAGCAGCGAGGGGCAGAAAGCTCTGGCTCTCAGATTGGCAGTCAAGAACTGAAGCAGCAGCCCCGGTCCAGAGAAGGCCAGGGAGAGATGCAGGGTACCAAAGCCTCCAACCCAACTCCGTCATATCCCTCAGCACAGTCAAGCCAACAACCTGTCCATCCCAGTGGCCAATTGACCACACAAACAACTGGCAGCAGAACTGGCCACCACTGAGAATGAGGTGGCCAACATAAAGCACTTTTGGGTCATAAATATGACCACTCAGAATGGTTTACACGAGAGCCACATTCACCTAGACACACTCACAAACAAATATGCAAATCAGTAGGCAGGTTGGGGTTAAGTGGCAGCCCCAGGAGTACATTGACAAGTGGTAGGAGGATGCTGAAATTAAACCTACAATCTTCCAATTGTAAAGCGACTACTCCACCCACAAGATTTTTGGATAAAGCTCTGACTTATGGGATTGTCTATAAATGCCCACTGACAGGCAAAAATAACACAGTTCTGTTGGGAGAAACCCAATCATTTAAAGATCCTGCACTGAAGTAGTGTCCTGGTTTCAGTAATTATACATTTAAGCTCAGCACATCAACTAGATAGCTGTCTAAAAAGAATGAGCAGCATCATCTCTGTCATGTTTTTTTTCTTAGCAATTTACTTTGTTAAAACAGATTAGAAATTATTTATCTTTCTTTAAACATATATATAGTTATTATGCCAGAGTAACTAAAAACCAAAAAACAAGTCATCTGATTAAGCAAGCCAGAAATTATAAATCATCAGTCATGGGTTTAGTGATGCAAAATTAAATCATGATAAATTAATTAAAACATTTGATCGCATATAATGGGACATTAACCCAGTGATTGAATTTAAAGGTGAATACATCTAATAAATCTGTTTTTTAAAGGTGTAATATCCATGTTGCATTACCTTAATTTATTATTTTATTAAATTAAATTTTGATTATATTTCAGCTTTCAGTCTTCTTTGGTAAGAATCTATTACCATCCTGTACCTGGACTTGACAATATGAACCCACTTTACATTTTAAAAGTTCTCCGCTCAGATTCTGGGGATCTTGTTTCCTCAGCCCTCCTTTAGTAGAGCAGGGGAAGATTTGGTTCTCTGGACTCTGGCTGGGTTATTAATAAAAAAGAAATATTTCAGTGAAGGCATTCTTCCATTGGTTTGGTTGCATAGTTTTAAACTTGTGTTATGCTGAAATAAATTTCTATCCGATTGTTGGATATCTCGGAGACAACTGAATATTTTGGGTCAAAAGTGAAAGATTTTAGAAAGATCATTGTCCTGTTGCTGACCAAGTTTGGTCCAAGATTTAAATACCAGAGACAATGTCACACTGGATTCTGAAGACTCTATGGTTAAAAGATGCTTATGTTTGTGCCTGACAAACAACTGCAAATTATTTATTGTCCACCACCCTGCATGATATGTGGCAAGTGTTTGATGTTCTCACAACATGAAGCTATGCATTATGGCCAAAGTTGGTGCCATTTAGCCAGATTTTGGCTAAATGGCACCCTTTTTCTGGACATAAAGAGGGTCCAGAAATCTTAAAAGTTTATTCAGTTAAAATCTTGTTTTCTGCTATTTGAACCGATGGCCAAGTACTGGGGGATAAAAAAAACAAACAAAAAAAAACAAAAAAACTTGCAGTTTCCTCATATTATTTCTCAGACTGCTGAGCATAAAAAATTGGTAATTTGATGATTGCTGATATCTTTCTGTTTTGGAACTGTATACACAACTGAATCCAAATAGTCAGAAAATCTGACATAGACAGACTTTATTGTCATTCAACTGTACATTTAGAACGTACATCTTGACTGAATCAATATGAGTGCGATCAATGTCTTTTTTATATGACCTAGAATTAAAATAGTTGGGGTTTAGGATAGCAGCATGAATAACTGCTGAAGAGGGAATACTGAAAAAGTTTTTCATATTAATGAGGAAACAACCCATCAACACCATAAACATTGTAGCTTTGTACCTAATTTATATATTGAATATTTTTTTCCAAACCATTCTAGGTGCAGCTCAGACTGTACAGAGTGAGAAGCTAAACATTATTCAAGTGAGCTAACAACATTATTTGCTAGCTTCCTTTGTACAGTTGGTGAGTGGTAGAAAAATAATTCTAGGGGAAAGACAGGGTGGGAAAAGGGTCTGATCCACTGCACACACATATATTAAGTCTTTCTCTTAAGCTAAAAAGTGAGGATGTCAGAAGGTTTTTGCAATTGCTTTACTACTCTTACCAACATTGCTTTCTGTGCATTATACTTTTTTTGTTTTGGCTCGCAAAACTTTTCTCTTTTTTCTTCAAAATTTCAGGATCCTTCTTGTCTTCCTTTCTCCAGGGAGCAGCCGATATTCAGCACTCGTGCCCATGTTTTCCAGATTGATCCCACCACCAAGAGGAACTGGATACCTGCTAGCAAGCATGCTGTGACAGTGTCCTTCTTCTATGATGCCAATCGCAATGCCTATCGTATTATTAGTGTGGGTGGAACCAAAGTGAGTATTAAAGACACTATAATTAAAAGAAAACTGTCAAATGGTAATATCCTTATAAAGTGACTTTTTTGCTGGATCTTGGAAGTTGTCTGGTGACATGGGTGGCCTGTCAGCATATGAGCTTCTAGAGCTCCTTTCCTTCAGGGATTTGGATTATGAGGAAGAGGTCACATCAGGCACAGGGGGGAGGGTCTTTTTAGCACCTACTATGACCCATATTTCTACCTCTCAGATGGCAGTGTGGGATGATGATCTGTAGCCAACACTCTTCTCTGGCTCCACAGTAATCTTCAGTGCTGCTCTGGCTGTCCAGGAG
This sequence comes from Poecilia mexicana, assembly GCF_051168715.1. Lineage (NCBI taxonomy): Eukaryota > Metazoa > Chordata > Actinopteri > Cyprinodontiformes > Poeciliidae > Poecilia > Poecilia mexicana. The sequence goes on from NW_028263386.1 coordinate 28,735,614, forward strand.
GTTATGCCAAACATGTCACAGCTGAAATGTGGAGTTTACATAATCATTTCTTAGGGTTGGTAAAACAGGGAGTAAAGCTCTGGGACTTTTAATCTGTTTCACGGTTGTGATCTTAAAGATGATGTGGAAACCTTCAGGAGTAGAGTATGACTACTTCCACATTAATAAACAAAAACTGTATATAGGTATAGAAAATTTCTGCTGGGCATTTATCATTCTTTACATGGACATAAATCTGTCTGTCTTGCTCTGAATGTAATATTTCATGGTTATGGGCATTTAAAGAGGAAACTAACTTCCAATGGAAAGTGGAGTTTTCTCGTATCCATTAGTGTATGCGTTTCTCAGAATTGAAGAATACAGCTAATATGAAGTTTGTTAGGGCTGTTTTACTGTAGAATTTAAAGGGCTGCTGATCATAATCTATTTTTTTATTTTCAGTGGAGAGTCAGTATAGTCTGATTATATGTTTGGATTGTCCTGTGTACCTCAAGTTTTTCTGGAAATCATTTTCCCTGGTAAATTATTATTATTATTATTATTATTATTATTTATTTATTTTACATTTTAAGCAGGTGTAGATGCTGTTTCCTCCAAAGGGATTGCTATAGGTAATACATTGATTTTAATGAATCTGTCAAATATGGATCATATTTGTATGTTAAAACTTATTAATGCCAGGCAGTTATGTCATTTAATATGATGTTGCTAAACATACATTGAGATGACTCTGCATTCCTCTTGTTCAGGTAAGTGTTTCTGGGGACAGTCCCATTGTCTAAGAAGTAAAGATGTAGAATATGTTTATGTTTATGCATTTGGCAGATGCTTTCACTCAAAGCAACTTACAAATGAGGATATGACAACAAAGTTTATATCAAGCCTAACAATAAGCTACCTAATAAAAAGACCGACAGCCAGGTTCTTTCAGGGATGAAAGTGTACCAACAGAGCACAGGTAGAAAGGGAAGTGCAGGAATTGTGTGGTAGAGGGGTTGGTACAAAAGTAGTAAATGCTCTCTGAAGAGCTAGGTTTTCATAAGGTGCTTAAAGTTAGACAGGAAAGTTTCTGTTCTAGTAGCATTTGCTAGGTCATTTCACCACTTTGGAATAATGCATGAAAAACGTCTGGATTATCTTAAACATTGTGTAGGCACAGCTAGCTGATAATTACTTTGATATAAGCCCTTGATAGAAGCTAAGTCATGATATAAGCCCTTGCAAGAGCATTTAAACATATAGGAGTCACTTCTTTAAACATAATCTATGCTAACATCAATTACTTGAATTTGATGCAGTGTAGACAAGGGAGCTCAGTGAACAAATGGTTTAAGAAGGTATGTGGTGCCATTCTAGAACCATCTGCTGAGTTTTGACAACACATTCTAGGAGACCAGTTTGGAGGGCATTGCAGTAGTCCAGGGAGATCACCATGCACTGCACCAGGAGCTGGGTGGCGCGTTTGTGTAGCCTATGTTTTACAATGCAAAGCAGCATGATTGAGTGATGTAGTCAATAGGATCTTTGAAGGTCAGTTGGTTGCTACTAATGGTACCAAAGTTTATAGCCACCTTAGATGGAGCAGAGAGATTGGGATTCATTTTAAACGTAGATATTGATGTATAATTCAATCAAATGTATTGATAAAGCACCAAATGATGATGGATATCATCTCAAAGTAATTGGCAAAATAAGTCAATTTAATTTCAATCATACAGACATAGCCACCACATTTCCATTTGATCCTAGTTACCAAATAATGCCGTTAAATGCAGGTTACTATTCAGTTAAGTGCAAAAAGTTTGATCCCTTTCCTTGTACGGTGAAATGTGTGTTGCAGTGTGAGAGACCAATGAAGACTTCCCAGGAATTTTGCCCTTGTGTTAAAATGAAGTATGAATTGTCCGGTGTGAAGAGATGAAGAAGATTGTTCTTGTAGCCCTGGTAGTTGTGAAAAAAATTACCCCTTTCATTGACGATTCTGAAAAGGAATTAATTTTAAATATTTAGCCAAACTAGTCTTATTTGTAGAATATCTTCTCAGATAGCAGTTCTAATTATTTAAATTAGCTAATATTAGCTAATAATGATAGTCACTCTGTTGCCAAAAAGGGGAGACAATTCAAGTCAGAGAGTGGTCCTTCAGTGTTTCTTAGAACCAACTACATTCAGTTTTTAAATGCAGGTATAAAGATAAGTTTTCCAGGCCACCCCTGAAGTTCCTTAGGGAAACACCCTTAAAACATTTTGAGTGTTTTCACACTAATATTTAAGTGATTTCTAGACATGACTGGCTGCTGAGGATGGATATTAGTGCCACGTGTGAATCGGATTGAGGCAGAGTGCAGTGGAGTCAGGTTTCAATAATAATAATAAAAAAAAGTTTTAATTTCCTGTGTGTATATAATGTTGAGAAAATAAATTTAAAATAAGCTAGTTTTAAAACTTAACATGTCTTGATTCAAATGACCTAGTTGTGGTTTTGAAATTAGTAATGTATTCTGGCCTATTGACCTTTATGTTACCTGTAGTTCCAGCAGATGGTTTGCTAGGATCGTTTGAACTGCCTTTTGTCTGTGGGAAAACAATACAGGAGAAGTTCCAGCTTTTCACACTCATCTGTGAAAAGCCGTAAACACGGCAGGGGTTTCTGGCTTGAGAGAAGGTCAGAGATAGCTCCTGGTTGGATGAGCAAAGATACGCCTTATTTGAATAAATTAAAGAAAAGAAGATAAAACTTTCTACACAGAACCTGGACCTGGGATCCAGAGGAAGAGAGAGAGCCAGACTTTTTCCAAAGTTAACTAATTTAGATATTCTTCCTTAACAATAACCAGCAATATAAAATTCACCTTACTTTCTTGCCATTTACATAAGTTTTAATAAAGACCAAAGTGTACAGGAAATCAGATTTAACATGTTAAGGTTAAAGACTTAAAGCAATCAGCTGTCCACAATTATCTGTTTTTCCATAAAGTGTTATTGCTGCAAATCATTGACTCAATGAGTCTGGGTTTCCCGAAACCAAAAACATTTTACCAAACTTAATAGGAAACTGAATCTGACTGTATTGATTGATAACCAGAAACAATTTTGTAAAATGTCTTGCGAAGACTTTTGTTTTTAATTGGTATAAATTGATAAACTGAATTGAAATTGAACTGAATTATTGACTGTACCATTTTTGTTTTTGCATCTGAATCTCAGGTTCTTAACCTGACTTATCACCTTTGCATACCCAGGCAATTATCAACTGCACTGTTACACCAAGCATGACATTTACTAAGACATCTCAGAAGTTTGGCCAGTGGGCTGACAGCAGAGCCAATACTGTCTATGGACTGGGTTTTGCCACAGAGCAGCAGTTGCATCAGGTATATTAAACAAAAATCAAACCAAGTATAACTGTCCTCTCATTTTCCTTGATTTGTCATCAATCATAGTTTTGAATTAATTAACTAAATTGTTTGATTTTTTTTTTTTTTTAAAGTTTTCAGAGAAGTTCAAGGATGTTAAAGATGCTGCTCGATTGGCCCGAGAAAAATCTCAGGACAAAGAACTAGCCAACACAGCTCTCACAATTGCAGCCCCTCAGGTGAGTGTTGCCCTTTTCATTCAAAACTTGCAAAAATAATAAAAAGAACAGTCCTGAAAAATATCTTTATCTTATGCTAGAGCACAAGCTTACTGTAATTGTACCAAAGGAAGGCTGGAGAGAGTGGAAAGAAAATCTAAAGAAATATGAGCTGGGTCACTTGCCTCAAAGGAAAGTGAGAGTGAGGAAATCTAGGACAATGATAAAATTATCATCTGCTACTCAGCAGGACACTACATTTGCATTTTGTACTTTCAGCTGCCTAGAAGCCTCTTAGAGTAAATCATCAATAAAAATGTTGGCTACATCTGGCTTTTGATCAATAAAAACTGATTAACCACAGTTTATTTCCGCTTGGCTATAGAAAAACTGTCAAATTCTGTTTAACTTCTGTGACTAAATTTAATGCACACAAAAACAGCCAAATATAATCCCCTAACCCATGAATTGCCAGCCAGAAGGAGTGCTCCAGTTAAGGTGAAATTTAGTAGAAGTGATGGTGTTGCTAGCAGTTTCAGGGTCCTCTGATAACCAGAACAGTAAGTGAAGGTCGCCAACAAGTATTGTAGACTTGTTAAACAGCAAGATCAGGTAGACTTATGGTGGGAAATACTGAGTATGTGGGATAGTCAGAAATCACAGTGAGTTCTCACCTACTCAGATTTTTCTGTGGAGTGCTACTCGAAATTATTCACAAAAAATCCACCCATTCACTCATGTTTAATTCTACAGTATTTGAGAATCTGAAATACCTTAGTACAACTCTACTTGACACACTATCCATCCATCCATTTTCGGTACTCCCTTGTCCCTAGTGTGGTCTGGAGAGTTGCTAGTGCCTATCTCCAGTGAACGTTTTGGGCAAGAGGAGGGATCAGCCTGGACAGGTCGCCAGTCTGTCACAGGGCAACACACTGGCGACAGACTGGCACACACACACGCACACCTAAGGAGAATATAGAGAGACCAATGAACCTGACAAGTCATGTGAAAGCAGTTTTAAATTCTTGGGGGTACTATGACAAAAATGTGTGTGTGTGTGTGTGTGTGTATATATATATATATATATATATATATATATATAAGAGAGAGAGAGAGAGATGCCGACCAGGTGTTTTCCTGCCAATTCCAATCACCCATGAGGGCCGATCACCGATAATGTATATATTTTTTTTAATCATTAGCACTACCGGTTACATTATGTGGAAAAAGGAACCATTAATTCACCTTAATTTAGACAAAAATTGGTTTTTAATAACTTTTTCCAAGAAAAAAACTAAACTAAACATGCATTGTGCAAATTGTACTGCTATCGGTGATACTCTTTAACAGACTGAAAACATATGAAGGCTCTGAAGAGGCTAAATAAAACCTCTCAACATTGCCAAAAATATCAAGTATAAAACTTAACATTCAAAGGCAAATACAGGTTCCATTACAATAAACAATCCTGAGTTATTGAATGAAAACTTCCTGATAGCATGGCGGCTAGCTGATTACTGCTAGCTCTGATTGGCTGTTTCTGACTGAGCGGAGTAATTATGCAGAACAGGGAGGAGGCAGAGAGATCGGTTATTTTTCAGAGATTATCCGTCTCATGTTAGGACAGCGAAGGTTTTAGTAATTTTTTATTTATTTATTTTTTTTAGTTAGATGCTGCAGCTTTAAGCAGAGGTTCGGTGTGAGAGTCACCACCAGGTGGAGCAGAAGCGAAGCTCAGTCTGTCAAATATTACTACCTGTAGCGTAGCAGCGGTTCAACAGTTAGAGCAGAACCAGCGTCTGACATCGCAGCTCGAAGACTTAAATAATTTTGCGGGTTATTTGTTTAGCTTTCTGACCGTCATGCTAATCCGGGTGAGTGTTTGTAGCTGTGCGTCGTTTTACCTGCTATCTGATCCTCCGTATGTCTTTTTTACTGCAGTGAGCCTCGATGTAGCCAAACTCCGTCAAGTATGGCATTGTTTTTATGCCATATTAGATTCGTCGTGTTGATGCATTTTGACGTGTTTCAATTTTCCACCGCAACATGCAAACTTCCCCATTAACTCAGTGCGAAATAGTTCCACATCGCTTAGGATTTGTTGCTGCGCGTTTGCGCAGAGTGAAAGAAAAAGGAGACCAGCTGTACAGGCAGGCTGGAAATGAGATGCAGGTGATGATGGGTTTGTGTGATCGGCGATCACCGATCAATCACTTTTTCAAAGAAATCGGCCGATTGTGATCGGTGGGCGATCGATCGGCACACTCTAATAAAAAAAAAGTATATATATATATAATGTGTGTGTGTGTGTGTGTGTGTGTGTGTATATATATATAAACAAACACACACACAGGGGTAAAAGTAAGGGGGTACGGTAGGGTACTGCGTACCCCTAAAAGATTTAGCGGGGGTACGCAGTACCTGCAAGAGAGAGGAGCGGCTGTCAGCTGTAAAGAATCAATGGGTTCACTAATCAGTCGTGACTGATTAGTTTTTCAAGAACAATCTAAAACACGACTTAATCAGTTAATAAATAACTTTTTTCTCATTTCATATGGTTTCTGAACTCTTCGTGCTTTGCTAGAGCAGGGCAGCAACACGTCGATCTCGGCATTAGGTGACAAACTGAACGCCGCCAGGAGGCTGAGACCAGCAGGTCCTCCTCTGACTCCTTATCAAAACGTTCATAACTTTATTAAAGAACAACAAAAATAAATAAATAAATAAAAAAAGAATAAAAAAATGTGTTCTAATTAATGACCCAACAACAATAATAATCTCAGTGATAATTGTTTCAACAAGGTGTTGCGCAATTCTGTGCGTTTCGGTTCCTTTACCAAAATAACTAGCAGAGCAGGAGTTTAACATTAACTAATCAACCACTGCTGAGTTCAAGGAGGTTTATTAATGATCGCAAAATAAATATCAAGTCTGCAAACCTGATATCATAACGGACTGAATGTTATGTTTTTAACATAATCTTTGGTCGGCTTGTGGAGCGCAGGAGGTTGCCATGGCAACGGGTGAGCTTAAATGACAGAGAGAGACGGAGAATAAAAAGGTGGAGTGGTTTAGAGTTGATCACCTGTTCAGGTTGTTTTACCTTTGTTTACCTTTGCTGTGGCGAATCTCAGCCGCTGGAGTTTCTGAATGTTCAATAAACGACAAACTTGGACTAATTACCTCGTTAATCTGTCATTTACAACAAACATCAAACAATGTAAATATGTTTCATTAAGTATTTAACAAATAAAATCCAGTCCAACATCTGGTTTGAAGTGATTCCTCTGGAACCTGTTGGAGGAAAAATATCCCTCAGCAATTTTTTTGTGTATATATATATATATATATATATATATATATATATAGGTAGCTCTTGAATTGCTACAAAATAAAGCTGTATTTCTCTCAGCCCACTGGCTGCAATGTTGAACCTTGAGATGCCATGAGACCTAAATTCTGAACATCATGGCATGGAGTGCATCCCAGTTTTACATGGCTGGTGCCTCCTCACCCTGACTCTCACACTGACAGGAGGAACCACAGAGCTCTGTTAGGTTAAAGCTCATCTTCTGAAGTTGGGATATTTTTCCTCCAACAGGTTCCAGAGGAATCACCTCAAACCAGATGTTGGACTGGATTTTATTTCACTGTCATTTGTGAATGTTAGAGCCTCATTTTCAACAGTGGAGCTATAAAGGTTGAAAAAGGTTATTATTTTGGAGAAAATCTCCAAAATAATATTTCCACTAAATAAGAGGCAAAAAAGTAGTTTGATAGAGGAAAAGCCTCTCAGACTCTGAGCTCAAAGCAAGATGGCCAAACTATCCATCCATCCATTTTCTATACTCCCTTGTCCCTAGTGAGGCCGGGAAGGGTGCTGGTGCCTTTCTCCAGCAAGATGCCCAAACTGTTATTATTTTTTTTAAATATTAGACAATGAATTTAATTTCACATAATTATCGCAGTAGAAGCCATTTGTTTGTTAAATACTTCATGAAACCTATTTACCGTGTTTGATGTTTGTTGTAAATGACGTATACTCACAAAGAACGAGATAATTAGTCCAAGTTTGTTGTTCAGAAACTACAGTGGCTGTAAAGTCATAGCAAAGGTAAACAAAGGGAAATAACCTTAACAGGTGATCAACTCAAAACCACTCGCACCTTTTTATTCTCCATCTCTCTTTGTCATTTAAGCACACCCGTTGCCATGGCAACCGGCTGCGCAAGCCATAACATTCAGTCCGTTACGATATTAGGTTTTCAGGCTTGATATTTATTTTGCGATTATTAATAAGCGCTCCCCTGAACACATCGGTGGTTGATGAGTTAATTTTAAACTCCTGCTCTGCTAGTTATTTTGGTAAAGGAACCTAAACGCACAGAATTGCACAACACCTTGTAAATTCAAGGATGGAGCTATGGGGGAGCAGGGGAGCGGCGGCCCCCGGTCCGGGCCAAGAGGGGGTCCGGATGGGAGGTAGACTATGACTTCAGAGATTCAAGTCTGTATCACGTCTGATGAGAGCTGGAGAAGGTGGGCCCTAACCTGTTGAGTATGATGCATGTAGATTAGGGCTGAAACGATTCCTCGAATGATTCGAGTACCTCGATTACTAAAATTCCTCGAGGAAAATTTACCTGCCTCGAAGCTTCGTTAATTTATGTTTTATTAGTTAGCGCACCGTGTTCCGGCCGGGACTTCATTTGCGTTGCGCGGAGCTCTCACTTCCGCCTCTGAGTTGTTGACAAAAGCTAAGTCTCAGCGGCATAAAGTCCAATCTTCAAGACTGGCCTGTGGGGATTTTATTGATTGATGATAATGCCCGACTTTTTATCGTTTTTGGGGAACCAATAAGCATCCTTAAAATGACTGGGGGATGCCTGGAGTACGGCAGCATTTCTCCTCCGGGGCTGCTGGTTGAAAGCGAACGGCGGGAAGAGCGCTGAGGTGAGCGGATAGCCTGAACAGGGCGGGCGGCTGAGTAGCTGATGCTTACCGTGTAAATGTAGCTTTACCGACGAACCGCACAATACATTTCATATCCCGGTCTGAAGAAACGGGTGGCGGAGCGCATCGTACATGGCTGGTAGATGAGTTTCTGAGTGTGACCAGTGAAGGTGTCGTAAATATCCCGTATTGCTTCCCCCCGTGTTCGTCCCCCGGTCTAACGGTTCGTCAGTCCGCTGGTCTATTTCCTCCCCTCCACCCCATGTTCGTTCATTCGCCCTCTCCTCCCACTCCAGGCGGCATTTCCCGTATTTTCAAACCCAAAGCGTGACAGGTTAGGTGGCAAGGTGAGTTTAATTAATCTATTAAACTCACTGAAGATGAATACATAAACTAAAAACTGGATTGTAGAAATTTTTATAAGCATATTTGTGAGCCTGCCTCTTTGTTATTAAATTCAATATAATTTCAGATTTTTCTATAACTTTTCTTCTGGTTAACTTAGAAAGTGAGCTATTATTGTTACAGGTTAGTTTTCTAAACTACAAAAAAGCAACTGTTAGGGATGCTCAAATATGAAAAATTGGACTGATATTGATATCTGATAGTAACACCGGTATTATGCCAGATTTACCAATATTTCATTTTATATATTTTTTTATCCGATTACTCGATTAATCGTAAGAATAATCGATAGATTACTCGATTACTAAAATATTCGTTTACAACAGCCCTAATGTAGATTATATAGGGTCCCCCCCCCAGTAGATTATATAGTTGGCTGCCCCAGTCATTGACTCATGGTTACTAAAAACTTTACAAGACCAACTGATTTTAGTGACATAGTGTAAAATATTGAATAAAATGTTGTGCTACATGACTGGCTTGATTTTCATTCTTACATTTAACTTTATGACATACAAATTTACAAATTGATCACCGATATTGTCTCCAAGTGTATTCTGGGTAAAACGCGTCACCAACCATCCACACAGTCATCTTCAGTCAAATACTTAGGAACGGATTGTAAACTAGGTAGATTTTAGTATTTTTACGACAAATATGAGTGGCTTTTATTAGTACTTTATAAAATTATATTTTCATGAACTTTGTTATTTTGGGAGTAAAGGGCCCGGTCATTAGCCCCGCCCCCCCACCCAATGCTGACTTGTTCCGCCACTGCAATAATTACAGAGATTATTATTTTTGTTGGGTCATTAATATGAACACATTGTTGATTTTATTTTTTGTTCTTTAATAAAGTTATGAACGTTTTGATAAGGAGTCAGAGGAGGACGTAATTGTCTCAGTGTCCTGACGGCGTTCAGTTTGTCACCTACCGCCGAGATCAACATATTGCACCCTGCTCTAGCAAAGCACGAACAGCTCAGAAACAATAAGAAATGCAGAAAAAAGGTATTTATTAACTTATTAAGTCGTGTTTTAGATTGTCCTTGAAAAACTAATTAGTCACGGCTGATTAGTGGGTGTACAGTGAACCCATTGATTTTTTTTACAGCAGACAGCCGCTCTTGCAGGTACTGCGTACGCAGTACCTGACCGTACCTGCCTACTTTCACCCCTGGTTCTAACCTGTATCAGTTATGTCTGAAAATCCCCTTTTACTGCTAAAGCTGGTTCTCAACTGTTTTTGTCAGCAAGTGTATTTTGAAAGGGCAGTAAGCATGGTGTGGTTATTAATGACAAATTTCTTTGTTTTTCCACTTCCTGGACTTCATCCAGTTCTCACAGGTGAGTCTTGTTGGTCTTTATGAAGAAACTGAGCTAAAAATCAAAAAACTGACATTCACTTTAGTCAAGTTCTGAAACTTAATTTAACAAGTATTGTATCGGCAAATTCCTAAGAAGTTGAGCTCATTGAGGACATCAATCCCGACTTCTGAATGGTTGCTTCTCTATATTTTAAATTGAACTTTAAAAGTAGTTTATTAAAACTTTGAAAAGATTTCCACCTCTATAGGCAGTCACTTTGTTGTCCATTATAATGTACGTTCCATCAAGAGAGTCCATTTACTGACATGTTTCTCAGGACCTCTCGGATGAACTCCAGTCTCCCCCAGTGATGTGTGTGAATGGACCAGAGGACAAGCTGTTTCGCAGTCAGAGTGCAGATATCACTCTGGCCTCTGAGAAGGAGAGGATTAAGAAGATGCTGTCAGAAGGGTAATAAAATGGAACATTCAAACAAAAGAGCCCATCCACCCTTTCTTTAAACATTTTAATCTAGTTATTGACTCTTCTTCCTTTTAAGCCTATGGTCCCTCTGACTGTTTTCATAAATCATAAATACAGCATTACATATGTTTAGTCTTCAAATGGTTTAAAAGAGGCATTTTTCGCTAGAGTTTAGATTGATAGCTTGAGCCTGACCTGAAATTTGGGTTGGGTCAAAATTATTTGCTTGATGATGGGGTGACGGGTCGGGCTTCTGTGGTGCATTGAATAATCCTACAATGCATACATACATGGAGACAGAGAAATACATAGCGAAAGCCAAAAAGAAAAAAAAAGAGTGAATTGCCTTGTTGCTGAAAATGTGCTATATAAATAAAATCACCTTACCATGAACATAAACATTGAAATAATTGATGTTTCTAGTAATTACTTTTAAGATGGAGAGAGAAGAACAATAAAACAGTGCATCATACATCCAACAACAGTGAAAAATATCTTTTCATTCAACATTTTAAGACACCCACACACTTTTAAATCCCACCATTGAATTACCAAGACAGTAAAAGCGTCATGAATGGTTTCCATGGTAAATAGTTGCCATGGAAACAACTTTAAACTTTCAAGATGTGAAGGGGGCAATGCTCGGATAAAGTATTAGAGATCAGAGTGCAAATGGAATGAAAATAAATCATTTTTGCCTGTACAATTCACTTTCACCTACAAATCAAAGTTAGGAAGACCTTTGTGTGCATATATAATTAATGTTTTCTATGTTCACAGAATGTTTTTAACTGTATCTAAAGACGGCACAATTAATTTTGAAGCAACAGTAGATTTTGAAGAAAACAATATTTACTGGTTTGTGTAGCCAACATAAAGTATGCAGTCAGGAGAACATCTCCTAATCCAAAGAACCTAGTGTTTGTTTCCTATGTCCCAGCTCTAGACAGATCCATCTAGTCCTTGAAATTCTTAGTCTTTGATTACTTTGTGTTACTCATGTACTGTATTGAATTGGAAGTATAAATCTGTCACATAACAAAAACGTTACAAATTTAAATGATCTAAAATTAATCCAGCAATGTTATTTACCAAGCTTTAATAGTTTAATGAATGTTGAAATATATTCATCTTAAAGTATTTGATTTTTTTTTTTAAATATTAAAACTGCCTTTGTGTCTTGCAGATCTATTTGTGAGATTAACCTGGAAGCTGAGCTTTTCACTCTACAGGACAGTAACTCTAAGTTGGTGGCGGCTTTGCATGAGGCCAACGCTAATGTGGAACAATGGAAGAAACAATTAGCAGCTTATCAGGGGGAAACTGAAAGACTCAGAGAACAGGTAAACAAAATAATTGTATATGGGCAACAAAAACATCACATCCCAATCTTTTTTTTTAATTATGTAACACTTGGGACAACATTATGTTATTTGCTGTTGCTTCAACCTTCCTCAGAAATCACGACACTACATCTAAAAAAAATCACTGCTATGAAAAGCTCAATATTATATCTCACTCTTTTCAGACCCATATATTATATGAATTCATTAAAAAAGAGTGAAATATTTCAAGTCTTACAGATATTGAAAACAGTGTTTCTATTTCATCCCTACTGACCGCCAGAGGTGATGCTTCAAGCATTGAAAGATCATTCTTCCGCATGCGCAGGTTGAGTCCTAATGACAACAGTCTCCTGTAACCTGCTGGGGACAGGTCACCCGGCCTGTGACCTGTCCCCGGTAGGTGACCGGGGACACCTGCCTGTCATATGACCAGGTGTGTCACATGACTCTGCAAACAATCCCTTTTGTTCTACTCGCACGCAGGTGTGTTGAGTACAGGTGTGTGGTCATGTGAAGCTGGTTGCTTCTGTGTACCACTGTTATCCTAACTGCTTGTTGCTGGTAGCCCCGTGACTGAGTTTGGTTGGAGTTGCGGGTAAGTCTTGCCCTCCTGGGGCTGCACAAGCTGTTTTCAGCTTTACCAGATCTGCTGTCGCCGCTACGATGACTGGTAAGTTTTGTTTTTCTTTTCTACAGCAGTAGTTTACTGTTTGCTTTAATTTGCCACATTATTTGCTGCGGCTCTTTTGACTCACCGGTGGCTTTTCTGCTCGTGCTGAGTTCGTAGCCTCTACGGGGTTTTCCTGCAATGGAGTTGCCAGTGGCGTTTTCTGCTCGTGTTAACTTCTGGTCGTTAGCGGGCTAATCACGCTTTTCAGCTGTATGATGCTGGATAATTTACGCTGCTTGACCTGTCTGGCTCCGCTTCAGCCCGACGACGGGCATGACTTGTGTCCCTCCTGTCTCAGTGTGGAACATCTCAGGAAGGCACTGTCGGACAACTCTTGCCCCAACTGTAGCGTCATGCCCCAGTAGGAAAGGCTAGATCGGTTGGCTGCACTGGAGCAGCCTACTGACTGGGCAGGCACTGCGCCACACAGTCCGTTGCCACCGGGACAGGCAATGTGCAAACGGCCTACTGTTTGCACATTTGCACTACTGAAGCGAGCCAGATGGACTGTTGCAAGGAGGTTGTCCACAAGAGTAGATCACTTCACTACTGAGCTGGGCCAAATGAAGGCTCTCCTCCAGTCCTTTCAGAATGATGGTGATTGTGGCGTGGCTCTCCCTCACGAGCAGGATGAAACATCAGTCAATGATGATGATGCTATTTCGGTGGCAGCTTCTGGTACCATTTCTATGAGGACCTTCCAGAGTGGGACTCCGGGGCCTTTGGGTCTGACTCCCTTGCCTCCCAGGAGGATACGGGGGAGTCTGTGACAGCTGCAGTTCGAACGGCTCTTGCCCGTTTACAGATTGGTGTTCCTCAGGCCCAACCTGCAGCTTATAGCCTTCTTTAGGCGCAAAAGATCAGAGGCTGCTTTTGTGGTTCCTCCCTTGGAGGAGTATATACGGGAACTACATGCTTGCTGGTCAGACACCAAGGCATTTTCACGTCTGACAACGGATGGCAGCACCCTGGCGGCCATGCAGGAGGCACCCAAGGGTTGGCTTGGGGCAGATGCTGGCTGTGGAACCAGCCATTGTCTCCCTTATTATCCTGCCTGATGAGGTTTTGCAGCCCAATGCCTGTTGTCCGTGGCCTCAGTGCCGCATTATTGATGATTTTCTCTGTAAGGCCTACGATTCTGCGGCCCGCTTGGGATGGTTTGGGAACTCTCTCCCATCTGATGCTGGCCCTGTCTTCCTCTTTGGAATCCATTCCACTGGACCCAAGGTCTGGCTTCTCTGCAGCCTTTTGTTCTTATGACAAGAAAGCTTGGATGCACACTCTCCACACTGGTTCACACTCGCCGCCAGGTCTGGTTGGTGCAGTTGCCACTTACTGAGCATTGTAGGAGGACCCTCCGGGCCCTGCCTGTAGTTGTGGGAGAACTTTTTGGCTCTGCAGCACTGGACGCCTTGGACTGTACAGCTCAGGTGTCTTGAACAAGGCAGCAGCTGGCAGGGCTTCACAGATGTGATCGCCAACCAGTTGGCACTTGGGCAGCTGCAGATCCTTCACGGAGGTCCTCTCACCCATCTACTTCTTTCATTGAGCCCCAGGATCTGGTGCCAGGTCATAGATCAGTCCAAAGACCTGCTCCAGATCAGGGAAACCAGGCTTGAGACCAAGCTGGGGCCAGATCATCACGCCCATTTCGAGCCACAGAGTCTGGCCGGCCTCCTCCCAGGCCCTGTGAAGGCCTGGGAGGACCAACAGCCGGCCCGCAGATGATGCCTTACGGCCGGCTGTTGGTTATTTTACCCCGGGACAGCTCAGTTGCCCACACCCCGGACTGGTGGGTATTGTCCACCCTGTCCCAGGGGTACCGTCTTTAATTCTGCTGCCGGCCACTGGCCAGGTCAGGATGACTGATCTGCGACCCGGTGAAGGCACGGGCGCTGAATCAAGAAATCTGCACCTTGCTGGTCAAGGGAGCTATAGTGCCGGAGGACCCCCTGCTGGATCCAGGGGGCTTTTATTCCATGTATTTTCTGGTTCCGAAGAAGACTGGGGGTCTACATCCAGTCTTGGACCTCAGGGGCCCGAATGTGTACTTGAAGGTCATGCCTTTTCATATGCTGACCACCAAGGAAGTGTTGCAGGCGATTTCCCGGGGCAATTGGTTCACTTCCATAGACGTCAGGGATGCTTAAATTCATGTTCCAATCGCTCTGCCCCATTGACGATTTCTTCGTTTTGCTTTTCAAGGGAGGCACTTCCAGTTCAGCGTCTTCCCATTTAGACTTTCGCTGTCTCCCAGGGTGTTCACTCGATGTGTTGCAGCGGCCCTCTCTTCTCTGCAGGCACAAGGATTGTGGATCCTCCCATATCTGAATGACTGGCTCATTTGTGCCACAACATGGGATCAGGCAGTTCGAGACACTCGGTTAGTGCTCCATCTGTCCCAGTAGAGGGTGAGGTTGTTTATGACAATGGGGGTCCCGCTCAGTTCCCTCCCGTGTCGACGGGAAGTTGTGTTTACAGATGTGTCCTCCACGGGCTGGGGTGTAACCTGGTGGGGTCAAATGGCACAGGGGACATGGTCCCAGTGGCACATCAATGCCCAGGAAATATGGGCTGTGCTTCTGGCTCTTCAGAGCTTTATTTTGGGCTTGCAAGGGAAGAATGTGGTGTGGTCTCAGCTCAGAAACCGCTGTGGTTTTTCACATCAACCACCGGGGGGGACCAAGTCAAGGAAAATGTTGTGCTTTACTCAGTGGCTTCTGACCTGGACAGTTCCATTGTTTTATGAAATTTTAAATCAGGGTCGAAGGAGATCGGCGGCAATAACGAAACCAAACGCTGTTCCTGCTAGAATTAAATGTGCTCGATTTATTTCCCCACAGAATACAGTACAAAACACTCTATGACTAAACACGTGATGCTCGATTCATTCAAGTTACCAGCGCTTACCTCGTGAAATGTGGCCGGAGAGCCTTCGGCCTAGAGACAAAGCAGCATCAACGTAGCTGGGCGTTCGAACGCGACCCACAGCAGACTCTGACTCAAACCGCGGGCTTTTTCGTATTTTATCTCTTAAACAAAAGAATGTCCACGTGCAAGTGACGGAATGGCCACTTCCATCCTTGCAGGCGAGCCATCCAATCAGAGGTAGCCGCTCTCTGACCATGAGCCAATCATGGGCTGAGAGCGTCAACCAGCGGACCAATCAGAGCCCAACCCAAGTCAACCAGAGCTAAGCATGCCCTGTTCACGTGATCCGCGTGAGCTAGCAGCATGTTCAATTTGCATAGTACATTGAGCAGAATAATTTTTATCAGACAAATAAAGATCAAATTATAAAGAACAATACCCTGAGCAGTTTTATCAAAGAATGAATAATAGAATAATAAATGAAAGATTATCAAAGAACATAAAAGATAATAAAAAGATTATAAAAAGATAAAAATACAAAATACCAGATCATTCCACCCCTTGGTCTTTGATAATCACTTTAGTACCAAATCATTCCACCTCTTGGTCTTTGAATTAAAGTAACTTTTAAAATAGAATAAAAAAAATAATAAAAAGATAAAAAGATAAAGGTCTTTGATAATCACTTTAGTCTTGTATCCCGAATTCGCAAAGTAACTTTCATCTTAAGGCTGTGTTATAAATTCTATCAACCAAAGACCTTTTCACTCGTCTAATATATAAATTACTTGTGGTTACTATCCGCTGAAATCTTTCTCTTTGTATGTGGGCATGTATCGTTTTCATGTTACATGCCGTCCATTTTAAAGCTTGTGAGATGTTCCTCAACACCTCGGATGTGGCATTCCACATACTTAGGTCCCATGTCAGTTGTTGCTGGAAGATCTTCGCTGCTTCTTCCTGAGTCATAACTGTTGATGGCATCCAGACCCCTATTTGGTGAACAGCTCTAGCTGCATGTTGTCCGGTGTTGGACAGCATCGTGCGGGTAACCTCGTTATCCACCGCATTGGATACTCCCATCAGTGTTCCAGCTCCACCTAAAATTGTGTCATACCACTCACTTCCTCTCCGTGCACATGAGTCGTCTGTCGGTGTCAGAATGATACTGACACATCGGTCACGCGATTGAATCCGTAATGTACATCCTTTGGTGACAATAGGCATGGGTGACCTTGAATCCTGGCTCCGGTCATGGGTACTGCTTTCCCACCACAGTCGAATCTTAGCTCGAGAGCGAAGCGGGACGTTGTCAGCAGTACCATGGCGACCAAGGCACGGCACACGATGACTTCGCAGCCGGTACATCCTCCTCGGCGCCTCCCATGATGGCGGACGTCGTCACCGCCGGCGTCACGGGAGTATGGAGCTGAAATGACAATTAGCACTGCTATAACACAAAATAGAAAAATACTGATTAGTTTTCTTTTAAATAACATTTTGACACAGGCACATTCAACCACTTCTCTTCTCCTAAATATATACAGTTGCATCGTTGCCTTGGGCAATGATTTATGCGGCTTCTGGTGGACCATTTTCCTGTCTCACCCAAACCTTTGCCCCAAGTTTATCTGTGGAGCCAAAACCAAAACCCCCTTTTCTCCTTACTGTTATCTCAGTGGGTGGAGAGATTTCCTGAACTTCTGACATGTCACACGGTTGCAGTAGCAATTGTGCAATCTTGTCTCCTTTTTGTAATACCAGGGGACTTTCACCTTGGTGGCGACACACCACACCCAATTCTCCCTGATAATCACTGTCAATAACCCCAGCCTGAATGGTCAATCCTTTTAAGGACAATCCTGACCGCGGTAGAATATGTAACCCGAGCCCTGTTTTTACAACTTGAACCTGATTAGGTATTAGGGTCATGGGTTCCAGTGTTCTCAAGTCCAACCCTGCAGAGCCTGGGGTAGCTCTGATAGGAAGTTCTGCCCTTTCATCAATCTTCCACATTTTGATAGGTTCTTTATCTGGGGTGTTATGGACAGTGTTCATTTGGTTTAGTGGTGTTACCCCTGGTGCGATTGGCCTGTTATTCAATTGGGCCACCGCTTGCGCTAGATTTGGTTTCCAATTGGTCAAGTCATGTTTATCACTCATCTTCCGGAGTGACTCTTTCAACAATCCATTCATCCGTTCTTCCAGGTGTGCAAGGTCAGGATACAGGGCTGAATGTCTCCTATCCTTATTCCTACCTTTTTTGCCCTTCTTTTTCTTTTTAACAGTCCGCAGGTGTATTTCCCCTTCTTCAGATGATCCTGATTCTGGGTCCGAAATTTCAGCGATGATCTTTTTCTTAAGGGGCCCAACCGACTGTATTTGTCCTACCGACTCAGATCCACGTGCTTCACTCATGGACTCCTGGACGACGTCGCGGAGACTTTGTGCCAAAGTATGCAGTCCTGGAAATTCAGAATATCTTGTGCAACTTACCTTCAATCCTTTTTTATGGCATTTCTTCTTTAATTCCTCTGTGGGAAGTCCATCTATTTCAGAGGGAGAGACCCCTGTCTGGATCAGCACTCTCCAGTACGCAGATCTGGACGGTCCCTGTCCTGGTCTTAGCCCATCCCTGTGTGGGCTACGGGATCCTTGCTGATGGTCATCCCTTCTTCGTGGCTCCTCCCAATTCCCCAGGGCTCCTAACTCCCCTATACGATTCTTAATGTCAGACATGGAAGCACCTGGATTGCCTAGCATCACGGTTAGCATTGCTGCTCGGTAATGGGGGGGTGCAGTACGAATCAGCTGATCCCGCACGGCTTTTGGAACTGCTAAGGCTTGATATTGATCAGCCATGCCCACTACCAACGCATCTCTCACACACAACCGAGTCAAACGCTGTGTACATTCTCTTAGCGTTATCCAAGCTCCAGTGATTTCTGGCCAATCAGTAAATGCGGCGTATTGGTTTTGTATGGCGGCTGCCCATACCACAAACAATGATGCTGCATCTGGCAGTTGTCTTACCTCTTGGCGATAATTAGAATTTATTGCTCCCTCGGTAGACAATCCTGCAAAAGACATCCCATCAACTGCATCTATTTCCACTTGTGAAGCCCCTTCATCCAGCATCCGTGCTAACCACAAATCTGTCGGCTCCCCATTCTGCTGCCGCAGTCTGCGCGTTAAATGTGACACTTCTTCTTGTGTGTAATCTTCTACAATGGTACGGTAAATGGGATCAGGCTGAGGAGCCGCCACCATGTCATACACTGGATTTCCCTGAGCATCAACTACAAGCTGTCCTGCATTGTCCCTGCGCTGTTGTCGCACATCCGGTAGGTGTCGTTGCTCCTGCCTCCTGCGACGAACAGGTTTCAGGTCCAGCAGAGGGCGAAGGGGGGTGTTCGGTGTTCCCCCACAAGCATCTTCCCCCTCCTCCCAAATATAATCTGTCTCATCTCCCGAAATATTTCCATCCCATTTCTCTGGGTCCCATTCTGCAGTTAAACCAGCAACAAACGCACGAACATTTTTTGGCGAAGGCTGCCGGGGCTTCCTTCTAAGTTTCTGTTGCTTCTTCAGTGCAGCTACCTGAACCACAGTTCTCTCAGCTAACTCAGTCATTTGCTGTAACCGGTTATTTAATAGCTGCACATGTTGCTTATGTGACGATTCTGCAGCTAATGCATCGGCTAAGCCCTGTCTATCTTTCAGCTGCTGCGCCTGTGCTTCTTTATTAATCTCATGCTGCTTTTTCCAAGCGGCTGCGCAAGCCCACATACGCCTTTGCAATCCAGCAACAGGGCTTTTGGCCTCCACCTCGATGCTTTGCAAAACAGCTAACAACTCCAGCGGCTCGGCTTCCCGCAGCGCATCTCCCCAGGGCTCGGGTCGCCCCCCCCCCCCCCTTCGCGCAAACACTGCGCTACCTCTTGGTGAGGCTGATCCCAGCCAGGGATTATTTCAACTTTTTTCCCAACGTCATACTTACTCTTATTTTTATTCTTTCTCTTAAACATGTTAAACATATTTGCCGCAGTCCCCTTTAAAATCCTGTAATCGTGACGCCAAAATGTTTTATGAAATTTTAAATCAGGGTCGAAGGAGATCGGCGGCAATAACGAAACCAAACGCTGTTCCTGCTAGAATTAAATGTGCTCGATTTATTTCCCCACAGAATACAGTACAAAACACTCTATGACTAAACACGTGATGCTCGATTCATTCAAGTTACCAGCGCTTACCTCGTGAAACGTGGCCGGAGAGCCTTCGGCCTAGAGACAAAGCAGCATCAACGTAGCTGGGCGTTCGAACGCAACCCACAGCAGACTCTGACTCAAACCGCGGGCTTTTTCGTATTTTATCTCTTAAACAAAAGAATGTCCACGTGCAAGTGACGGAATGGCCACTTCCATCCTTGCAGGCGAGCCATCCAATCAGAGGTAGCCGCTCTCTGACCATGAGCCAATCATGGGCTGAGAGCGTCAACCAGCGGACCAATCAGAGCCCAACCCAAGTCAACCAGAGCTAAGCATGCCCTGTTCACGTGATCCGCGTGAGCTAGCAGCATGTTCAATTTGCATAGTACATTGAGCAGAATAATTTTTATCAGACAAATAAAGATCAAATTATAAAGAACAATACCCTGAGCAGTTTTATCAAAGAATGAATAATAGAATAATAAATGAAAGATTATCAAAGAACATAAAAGATAATAAAAAGATTATAAAAAGATAAAAATACAAAATACCAGATCATCCATACTTGGCCAGCCTTAAGGGCAGCCTATGTCCTGGGGCCACAGAACATGCCAGCAGATTTTCTGTCCTGTCAGAAGCCGCTTCTAGGAGAGTGGAATCTTCACCAAGAGGTGGTGGAGTGCATCTGGAAGGAAGGTCTTTGGCAGGGCAGATGTGGACCTCTGTGCCTCAAGGGATGCGGATCACTGTCCCCTTTGGTTCTCCTTGGACAACACCAGTTCTCTGGGTCACAATGTGATTGCACACGACTGGCCTTGGACCCTCCTTTATGCCTTTTCACCATTCAGTCTACTTTTCAGACTCTCCTGAGGGTTTGTCAGGAGGGGCACAGGCCCCCTTCTGGCCAGCGAGGACTTGGTTTCCTCTACTGCACGAGCTGAACTCCAACTTGCCAATGCATTTCCCCTCCAGGAGGGATCTTCTTTCCCAGATGGGGGTTCGGATTTTGCACCCCAACCCAGACCGGCTTCAGCTCTGGATTTGGCCTCTGCAAGGCTGGGGTCCACTTTTTCAAGATATGCGGGGTCAGTGGGGTGTACAATGGGTAATGCATGGGCACTGTGGTCCGTGTGTTTTCATTCAGTTTGTTTTTTCGTTTGAAATCAAAAATGAGAAAACGAAAATAGACTAATTTTTTCACTTTTTGTTTATTAAGCCAAAATCGGAAATCAAATTTGTGGCTTGTTATCCGATTTTCCATTTAGTGCACAAAACGAAAATGGAAAAACGAGTAACGAGCGCTCAATTTCAATTTTCACAATTTAATTTTTGACAAGCGGTCTGACCCGGAAGTTCTCTGTCTGGCTTACACAGGGGCCGTATCACATTATGCAGGCTGCAGGCGGACAAGCTTATTCGTTTCAGGCTATATACTGTAGTATTTTCTGCCAGCCGCAAGTCAGTTTAAGTAATGCTCCTGTGAAAAACGAATAATACTGGACATCTGGTCACCGAGAAAAATGGTTAGCCTGAGTTTTTAGTTTAGTTTTTTTATTTTGAAAGGCCAGAGCACCGGGGTAGTGGCTTTCCACACCATCCTGCATCCATTCCCGTCTCTGGACCAGCGAGATGGCCACCATTGCACTGCGCCACCAGCAGCGATAAATAGAGGTAAGTACACTATTAATTTGACACAAAAAGTTGTTTTAAGATGTTTTTAGGCTAGAAAGTAACCCCCATAGCTTCATTTACACACTTAGTTCATGCAGTTTCTTTGAAATATACTCCGGAGTTTTCGGAGCAGCGTAGCTCCACTAACGGGGCCAGGCGGCTCCAAGCTCAGCGGCCGGGTGGAGTGTATTTACCCCACTAACCGCGGCCTGATCTTGGCAAGTCACCTTGTCGTATTCTGCTGCTTGATATCTGATCGTAGCGTCTCAAAGTGTGATATGAAGAGTTAAATGAGTTTGCATATATACTGTTTGATACGTGTGTCAAAATATAATACTCCTCTCTGGAGAGTTCGATACTTCTGAAGATGTTAGTATCTTCTAAACATTGACACAGTGTTCTCTTCCAATACGAGTTACTAATATTCCCTTCCTCTGATTTTTTTGTAGTTTGTAAATTCATTATTTGTGTGTGTGTGTAATATATTCTTCCCTTCGAATGGCTTCTTATGTGCAGTGTGAACTGTTTTTAGTACTTATTTTTTATTGTTTCATACAGAATCTCCCAGTGATCCTCTTCCTCCTCCTGACATTGTCTTCTTCACCGTCTCCTCATCTTTTATATACTTGTAGGAATATTTTTTCATGATTCCCCAAACATTGGCTGAATAACTGCTTGTACATTATTGTAATAAATACATTTTTATGAAAACATTTAGTCTCCATTTATTTTGTAAGATTTGAGTTTAAAGCTCTAACTATATATAGGTTGATACAAATTAAATATGAAATAATTCTAGTCCAGAGCTAAGAAATAATGGAAAGAATCAACTTAAAAGTTGTTCATAATGAACAACTTTTAAGTTGATTCTTTCCATTATTTCTAAACATAATGTTTAGTCAGTTGAGTCTAATAAGTTATAAGTAAATAGAAGGGGACAAAGGTTTTCATTTCTAATTGGACAGTCATACTTCACTGATAAAAATGTGAAAAAATATTTTGAGGTGTTAAACCACAGAAGAGAATAAGGGGCCTATAACATTCTTCTAACACCAACTGATGTACAAGATAATTTTTTTTAGACTCAAATTCGAATTCTGAGATTAAAGTAGGAATGATGACCTTTTTTCTTTCCCAAATCCTCTTCCGTAGGCAAACATTTATTTAGTTAAGCTTTTAATAATCTAATTGGCACATTATTTCAAACATTTCCTACCTGGTAGAAATAGATACATTTTTATTGTATATTTTTGATCACATTTTCTGAATCCTTGTTCATGACATACCAAATTACAATTGGTATGCTAATGCTATTCAGAAAGGAAAAACTTAAAAAAATAAAGGGTTTGAATGGCAGAATGTTCTAGTCATGGTTTGAGTCTTTTTAAACCAGAGCAGATTAAAGGTCGGTAAAAATTGGGCAGACTAGTCCTTTAGCCATTTACTGAATCGGAAGCTGCATTTATAAGCCATTAGCTTCATATACAAAACAAAGTCGGAGTATAAGGCTTTCTGTATGAAGGTGTCATGATCAAATTAATTACATGCCGATTTGGACGAGTGAAGAAAAACAAACTGTGCCGGACAGAGAGGACTTCCAGGTCAGACCGCTTGTCAAAAGTGAAATAATGAAAATCGTAATTGACAGCTCGTTATCCATTTTTTGCATTTTCATTTTGTGAACTAAATGGGAAATCGGATAACGGCAAAAAATCCGATTTCCAATTTTGGTTTTCTAAACGGAAAACAACAAAACAAGTCTATTTCCGTTTTCCCATTTTTCATTTCAAACGAAAAAATGAACTCCCAGAAAATACACGGACCCGAACCGTTATCCGATTTCCCATTTTGGTTTAATAAGCAAAAAACGAGTCCATTTTTGTTTTTTCATTTTTCTTTTCAAGCGACAAACGAACTGCCTGAAAATACACTGACTCACCATCCACATGAGCTGTCTATGCTAACAAGTGGGTGGTCTTTGCAACCCAGTGCTGGGATAAAGGGCAGGACTCGGTGCAGTGTTCAGTCTCTGACATACTGACCTTCTTTGCAGGCATTACTGGATAGGGGATGGTCTCAGTCTACTTTGAAAGTGTACACTCCTGATCAAAATCTTAAGACCAGTCAAAAAATTGCAAGAATTTGTATGTTGCACTATTGGATCTTAAGAAGGTTCTAAGTAGAGCTTCACAATGTTAAAGGAAGAAATTGGCGTAAGAGACAAAAACTTTTGAGCAGGGAATTAATTGAAAACTGCATTTACACTCAAACATGATTTTTTCAGCTGATCAAAAGTTTAAGACCATAGCTAAAAAAAAAAAAAAAAAAAAAAAACAGAAATCAAAGTGTCAAAAAAAAGGATTCGGTAATGAGTAGCTCCACCATTCTTGTTGATGACTTCAAACAATCATTTAGGCTTGATGCTAGTGTTTCCAGGAGGCTAGTGGGAACGTTGCTCCAAGTGTTGAAGATGGCTTCACGAAAGGCATCCACTGTCTGGAACTGATGTCCATTTTTTGTAAACTTCCATCCCCAAATGTTCTCAATTAGGTTTAGATCCGGGGAACATGCAGGATGGTCCAAAAGAGTGATGTTATTCTCTTGGAAGAACTCCTTTGTCAGGTGGGCATTGTGAACTGCAGCATTGTCCTGTTGAAAAACCCAATCATTATCACACAGACGAGGGCCCTCAGTCATGAGGGATGCCCGCTGCAACATCTCCACATAGGCAGCTGCTGTTTGACGCCCCTGCACAACCCGAAGCTCCATTGTTCCATTGAAGGAAAACGCACCCCAAATCATGATGGCGCCCCCACCACTGTGCCGTGTAGAAAACATCTCAGGTGGGATCTCCTTGTCATGCCAGTAGCGTTGGAAGCCATCAGGACCATCAAGGTTAAATTTTTTCTCATCAGAGAAGACAACTTTCTTCCACCTTTCAATGTCCCATGTTTGGTGCACTCTTGCAAAGTCCAAACGGGTAATTTTGTGGCGTTGAAGAAGATGTGGCCTTTGAAGACATTTTTTGTTTCTGAAGCCCTTCTCTCGCAGATGCCGTATGATGGTTATTGAGCTGCAGTCAGCACCAGTAATGGCCTTAATTTGGGTAGAGGATCGTCCCATGTCTTGACGGACAGCCAATCGGATCCTTCGGCTCAGAGCTGGTGAATTTTTTTTTGGGTCTACCACTTGACTTTTTTGTTCCATTACCCTCAGGATTATTTAAAAAATGCAAAATGACTGTCTTACTGCGTCCAACCTCAGCAGCGATGGCACGTTGTGAGAGGCCTTGCTTATGCAGCTCAACAATCCTACCACGTTCAAAGTCAGTGAGCTTTTGCCACCAGGAGGTCTTGACAGTGTAAAGACTTGACAGAAAATGACATGGAATCCAGATTTTTGCACAGCTTTTGGCTTTTAAAGACTATGGTCTTAAATTTTTGATCAGCTGAAAAAATCATGTTTGAGTGCAAATGCAGTTTTCAGAACATTCCCTCCTCAAAAGTTCTTGTCTCTTGCACTGATTTTTTCCTTTAACATTGTGAAGCTCTACTTAGAACCTTCTTAAGATTCAATAGTGCAAAATGCAAATTCTTGCAATTTTTTGACTGGTCTTAAGATTTTGATCAGGAGTGTATGTGGCTGCTATTTCCTATTGGCATGTTGAGCTGAATGGTTGTTCGGTGGGCTGAGACAAGGATGTTGTACTGTTTTGAGAGGTGCTTGGCATTTGCACCCACCCAACCGCCCTGTGACACCGGCGTGGGACCTTTCTCTTTGGTCCCTCCCATTTGAGCCCTTGCCATCCGTGGACCTCAAATGGCTCTCACTGAAGATAGTGTTCCTTTTGGCGATGGTTTCTGCAAAACATGTGGGGGAATTGCAGACTCTCTCGATAGCTGAGACCTGCTTCAAGTGGAATCCTGATGGCTCGGGTGTTACACTGTGGCCTGATGTGGCAATTATTCCTCAGGTGTCACTGGCAGCAGGCAGTACCCAGCCACTCCATCTTCCCCGGTTTGACACCTGATGCTCCTCTGAACAACAGTGTCCTATTTGTGCCCTTGAGACATATATCAATGCCATGGCATCTTTCTGAAAAATGAATAGCCTTTTTGTTTGCTTCCTGGGTTCCCGGAAAGGTCAGGCACTTTCTAAGCAGCAACTTGCACAGTGTTGTGGATTTGATCGCCAAGGCCAATGCCTTTCAGGGCCGGCCACTGCCAGCAGTAGTGAAGAGCCACTCTACAAGGGGTCTGTCCCCGGCAGGTTAGTGACAACAAAGGTGACTTTGTATAAGAATGATCCTTTGCACAAGAATGATCCTTCAGTGCTTGAAGTACCACCTCTGGATGTCATCCGAGATTCATAGAACCGTAGTAACTTTTGTTATCCCTGATGCTGCTGCATCTTTTCCTATAATACTTTCTTATTCTGTTCAACTTTATATGCTTGGATACAGAACTCTGAGAACGGCCACTTTCTTAAGCTATGCTCTCTTGTGTCTTCCCATCTTTGTGGAAGGGCTCTGGGACTGTTTTCTTCAGATTTGCCCAGTCAGCAGTTTTCCCTATGATTCTGTATCCTATTGAACCAGACTGAGAGACCATGTGAAACCTTCATTTTTCAGTTTTTGACAATTTTCTGAGAATTTGAATTTTGGCTTTCATTATCTGTAAGCAATAATCATCACATGTAAGCAATAATCATCACAATTACAAGAAATAAAGACTTAATATTTCACTATGTACAATAAATCTTTGAGTTCCACTTTTGGAAATAAGTGACAAAAAAACAACGAACCTTTTCACAATATAAAATTTTTTGTTGATGTACCTCTATATAGCTGCATTCAATACATTAAATTATTGAAAGGTTAATTTATTTCAGTAGCCCAACTATTTAGGTGAAACGCATTATATAGATTAGACAAAGATTGATGTTATGAAATATTTATTTCTGCTATCTATGATGATGATCTGTGCAAAGCTAATAAAAACATAACATTTATGATTAGAATATTACATCATACCCAGAAAAACATTTTTAATTTTGTTTTAAAAATATGGGCCTAGAGAAAAGTAAATCTATTAAGTGATTAAAGGTTATTTTCAAAAGGTGCTTTTAAAAAAAGAGGGAGAGAAATAATTCTACCTCAACAAATACATTCATACGATTGAGGGGCCTACATCTGTTAGATTGAGCTAGTTCTTCACTTTTTGAGCAAGGGGGCCAGGTGGTTGAAAATGGTTCAAGTCTCTAGGGTGGATAATGTAAGAGGGAGAGGTTTGTAGGACAGCAATATCCTACTTTCAATGGCCCAGTTAGGAGAAAATGAAAAATCACCAATGGGAGTGGTTATACACTCATGTCACTTTTTTTCTTTGCTCCTGCTGCTCTTGCTTATGTGTACAATATACTTTTAAAACGGTCCACTGTGTTGCTGAGAAATTTTCTGGGGTTTCTGCCTTTCTTTTTGTTCTTTTTAAATGTGCTCAAGTGGAACTTTGTCGACAGCTAATACTTTCAACAGACCTTGAATTATCCTTGTTCATCCTTGTTTAACTCGAAGCGGTCTTACAGGGAGAGTCTATAATGAAAGAAAATGGACTAAATTTATACAACAATTTTCTACTCATTAGAGTCACATTCACCCACTTATAAACATTCATACACTTTGCCCAGGAAGAAGCTGGAATTGAACCTGCAACTTAAAGATTTCAAGACTCATCCCACTAAGCCAAAGACGGCCGTAAAATGCCACAAAAGGGCATATTTTATCTAATTCAGATGCAAAGATGTTTTTTTTTCCACTTTCAAAGTCAGCAGAAAGCTTTGATGACTGACATCAGTAGCAGAGAAACCTCCCTGAAATTACTTGAATAGTTTTGTTCCTGATGTTTGGGCAATTAGAAGTTGGCATTTTTTTCTTGCTCTTCAATTCTACTTATTAAGGCTTCTCCGTTTTAGCACACTGTTAAAGGTGATCTGTCTGAAATTCTTTTATCACTATGTACAATTACAAGGGTCACCTCTCACAAAGGGAACAATTATTTAAGAAAGAAGCATGGCTTTATATTGATTGTTTTCTTCTTTAATTACTTAAGAATGATACTTCTGAATATGATAAAGATGCTTTGCAAATGTTTCTGAGCAGATTATGTACAGCCTTGCATTTTCCTAAATGTGATTTTAAAAATAGTGGATTGAACATCCTAAAGTCCTGACCACTGAGACATAAAACACACACATATATGTAACCAAGCATGTTAAGATGGCTTGTTTTCTTCATATATGTTCCATCTGTATGCCTCTTGATAATAAAAAGGACCAGCCAAGTGGAGAGTTGTTCCACATTTTAAGGAGTTTTTATTTTTATTTTTTTTTACTAATTTGACATTATAACAACCACTTATTGTCTCCTATTTGCATTTGACAACATGAATTTGTAAAGCCTCCTCACTTACGAACTGTTATTTTAGGTTTCTGAACTAGAAGCCCATGGAGGCCAGGGACCCAGCGAGCTGCTGAAGGATGAGCTAACTCAGTCCCTGGAGGAGCTGGAGGCCTTGCTGAAGGCCAAAGATGAGGTTGGAAAGTCCCTCGTATTTCCTCACCGTTGAAATAATTATCTGCTTCAAGTAATGTGCACATCACAATAAGTGATGCAATGTGTTCCTTTCATCTGATTTTCAGGAAATTCACATTTTACAAAGTAAGAAAGCAGAGTACCATGAGATGGAACATGAGCGGGATGAAGCCATTCTCAGATTAAGGGTAGGCGTGACAGACAATGAGCTAAATGCATAAGTACTAAATAGCCAGGTGTTAGATGATGCTCAACAGTAGTGAGCACACTTCCTCTAATGCGCTAACAGCAGAGTTAATTATTTGTTTAGCACTTTTGCAAATGTGCTAAATATTTAAGCATATTTAGATTTTCCTAAATTAATTTTTTAAATTCTACAGCACTAATTTACTTTGCTGTTTTGTAAACTGTTGAAGTTTTAATTATCAACTGGTAAGAATTATTCAAGTGGTTCACATTGCAAAATTTTAATATTGTCGGGGGATAAAACCTGGAAGACCAAAGAAAATGTAGCATTTCATCATACAGTGTGTGATGTCCAGCCACATGGCAAGAGCAACACACCACACACAAACCCATTTCACTTACCGACATTCAGATGTCAGATGAGAAAACTCAAAACCTCTCAAGACCAAATTTGAGCTCAGAGCAAACAAATATGGCCAAAGCGACGACGATAGATTTTGAAATATATTTAACAGAGAAAAAAAAAACAATACAAGAATGTCTCCAACATCTACAGGACTATTTGGTGCTCGGTGGCAAGTTTTTGTTTTCTCTGTATCTTTTGTGTACATTTCCCTTACTTTGCTTTCTGTTTGGCTACATGTCACATTCAACAAGCTGCATTTATATTCGTCGTCTGTAGGGATGCTCCAATCAAGTTTTGTCCTGCCGATTCTGATACTGATCCTCCATGAGGGCCGATCACTGATAACGAGCACATAGATTGGTTATTTGTTTTTCTATTTAAGTATAAGTGCTATTTGATCTGGCAAAATGGAACCATAAAATTTAGGGTGTTTGTTTACTCTAAATTCATGTATGATATAGTGGGATTTTCTGTCTGGAATCTGAATGTCAGTGAGAGAAATCGGTTTGTGTGTGGTGTGCTCTTGCCGTGTGGCTGGACTCCACACGTGGTACAATCAAACCCGCTATACCCATTTTCTATACACCCTTGTCCCTTGGTGGGGTCGGGAGGTACTGGTGCCTATCTCCAGCTAACGTTCCGGGCGAGAGGCAGGGTCACTCTGGACAGGTCGCCAGTCTGTTGCAGGGCAACACAGAGACACACAACCATGCATACACACACTTGCATCTAGGGACAAATTAGGAGAGGCCAATTAACCTGACAGTCATGTTTTTGGACTGTAGGAGGAAACCGGAGAACCCAGAGAGAACCCACCATGCACAGGGAGAACATGCAAACTCCATGCAGAAAGACCCCAGGCTGGGAATCGAACCCAGAACCTTTTTCGGGATTCGATTCAAGGCAACAGCTCTACCAACTGCACCACTGTGCAGCCCCCCTAAGATTATACATAAAATCAAATAAATATCACAATACTGCCTATATCAAAATACTCTTAAGTAAAAAAGGAAACTTTCATTCAAAGTAAAATGCAAGTTGCATTAAAATAAATAACCCTGTGTCACTAAATCAAAACTGCCTGATAGCATGGCTAATTGTTTTGTTTTGGTTCTGATTGATTGTTATGACCAAGTGGTGTAATTCTGCAGAACACACAGAAGAGGCAGAGGAGCACCATTTTTTTTTCCTTTTCCCACAGATTATCTATCTACTGTTAGAACAGCGAAAGTTTTAATACATATGTTCAAACTTTTTTTAAGTTAAGGAGAAGTTTAATGTGAGAGAATACTGTCTGGTAGAGCTCCAATCCCGCTACGTCTGCATCTCAGAAGTACGTAGCAGCGATCCAAAAGTAAGAGCAGAGCCCAGCATCTTCCACCACTATCTCGATGACTTAAATCATTTTTCAGGTTATTTGCTAAGCTTTCTGACCGTTATGCTCATCCAAGTAAGTGTTGGGAATTGTGCGCTGCTTTACCTGCTATCTGGCAGCTCCAGATGTCTTTTTTTTTCTGCAGTAAGCCTCAATATAGCCATACTCCGTCAAGTGCTTGTTTTCTAAATCTCATATTGAATCACTGTGTTGAGGCATTTTGACATGCGTCACCCTGAGGTATTTTTTCGTTGCAAGACGCAAAATTCCCACCACTCTCAGAACGTCAAAGTTCCACCCAACTTTGCTTATGATTTGCTGCAGTACGCTTGCGCAATGTGGAGAAAAGGGGGAGATGTGCTGCTCACTGGTTTCTGCAGGCTGCAAAGTATGAGATACTGGTGATCGGCGATCACCAATCATATACTTTTTCACGGATCATCTGATTATTGGTGGATGATCGATCAGCACACCACTAGTCATCAGGGAACACCATACATGATGCAATATTGGACATGTTGAATATCCATGATTTAGATCAGAGCAGTCCCAATGCCCTTCAGAGAGGACCAGATCACTCTTACCACAGACAGGAATTTCTCTCAAGATTATCTTAAGAGCCATCCTGATAATTGGGGCATCCTTAAGATTACTGGAAGAAACTAGGCATTAGGTGCTTATTTTAAAGTGTCTAATGAAGACTGCTTAGGCAGAAGTTCCATTTTTCCTCTTCACATTCTCTCTTTTTCCTTCCCAATAACCCTATTTCAAACAAGAAACATAGAGAGCCCCAAATGCCAAAATAGTATTTTTTTAAAAAAGAAAATATTAGCATTTACTATATATTAGAGCATTTCTAGACTACTTGTATGTGATGAACGCCTCTCTCTTGTCCTTGGTCAAGACACTTCACCCCTCTTGCCTGCTGGTGATGGTTGGAAGGCCCAACTGCGCAATACGGCCGGGCAGCTGTGGCTATGATCCAGGACTTGCCACAGTTAGCGTGTAAATGTGTGCATGAATGGAAATTAGTAATTTCATTTTAAGTGTCTTAGAGTGTCTTAATAAAGCACTATATAGGTCTAATATTTCATTTCCTTATCTTACTGAAAATTAAACTATAGTAAGGTAATGAAAAATGGAATCTTGACCAAATCAATTATTTTCCAAGACTTGGTTCATTCTAAAATAATTTTTTAATGTCACTTTCTACACACTCCCAGTAACTTCATGATGGTATGAGGAATGAGCAAATTATTATATTGTCTCATTCTCTGTTTGTGGTTCTTATTGTAACAATGTCTTATGCTCACTGTAGGAAATGGAGATGCGAAGCTCAGAGTTGGAGCGTCGCATCCAGAACACAGAGCAGACACTGAGTAATTCTCTGGAGGAACGAGATCGCATGGATACTGAGATCCAGAGGGCCATAGAAATTCTGGACATTAAGATTTTTGACCTGAACGATCTTCGGCAGAGCCTTGTAAAGCTTCTTGACAAATAAGAAGGGCTGAGGAAAGATGTCAACATGGAATCAACTGACAGAAAAGGAGTACCTAATGTGGTTACATTTCCCATTGTTATAGCAACAAGCAAACTAAAAAGGTTTGAGCTGATCCCTGTGCTACAGAGCACATAAATCACTATTGGAAGGGAGGATCACTCCATATCTGTGCTCAACCAGAGGTTGCTGTGTATTCATCAAGATAATTTACAGTAGGTAGAGGCCTAAGCAACATCATATGTGGTAATGCTTCTCAGACCTAATCTATAGCTTCAAGTTGCATTCAAAAATTAACTAAATGCAATAAGCAAATTTTAAATAAGTGCTTTAATAACATAGATTTTCAAACAGGTACTAGTATTTTCATTAAACTTGTAAAAGATAGCAGCACAGTGCTATAATAAATAAACAGCAATTTTGTTCGTCACAACAATTTGAGACTGTAAGAGAAAAGGAGCAAAACGCTTGATTTTTTTTTTAATGAAGGCAAATACAGAGCAAGAAAAAATACTTAGACTTGCCTATTTAAGAAACTTAACTCTAGTTAAATAGATAATCTTATAGTTAGCTTAACATGTCCAAGTTATGCTATGTAATACTGGGAAGACATTGAACTTAAGTTTTTTTTAATGTAAGTGATCAAATATCAATAAGACTGCATTGTTTGATTAATGGAAATACCAGATCTGAATTTTGACACCAAAGATCAAATGTTAAGTGCAGAATATGTAAGACCTCTGTTAATAATTGCATCTTTTTTTTAAAATAAACTTTAAATTATTATGTCCGAGTAAATCTAAAGAATGTGTTAGTATAGAGAATTTAGGGAAACTAAATTAGGATAAATAAGGCCTTTCTACAGAATATATTTAAGCACACAAATATTTGCCATATTAATTTTACTTTTGAAGATTATCTTCTGTGCGTTATCTTAAACTATACTAACCTTTAGGTTAAGACTAGACATTTTAATGACCATATCATATTTAAGAAAGTTTGTTTTACCTTCAATATTTCATTTAATGTTCTTGATTTCTATCATTTGTTTCACTGATTTATGAACAATAAGCCAGGAGCTTTTAAGAGTTTGGTTGTACGCAATAAATAATTCATATTTCCTGTATAATTTGCAGAATATAATTTGATTGCTTGCATGATTTTTCTCTTTTCAGGCCTTACTGATCACTTCTTCCAATGGTAGTGAAGAGACTTGACAGCTTTGTCTTAGACTGAGTTATCAGGGAGGAAATAAATGCAATGTTTTTTTAATAGTTTATTGTGTTGTTCTGTTATTTTGTGAAGGATATCCTATTGTCAGGTTATATAAACTATGCATATGCATTTTAAGTAAGGAAAACAGGAAAATTATTTAAACAAATGTAGACAGGTCAAACATGTTCAAAGTCACAGTTCCTGAGAGAAAATGTTATGAATTCAAACTCAGACTTAGTTTTATACAATACAGTGACGTGTCAACAAAACTTCCAACATCCACAAGATGACATATTGAGTTTTAGACATACTATTGATGCATTGCATATTACTAATTAAGATTCAAAAAATACATTTCTTACACTCTGTTACATGAGCTTTCAGTAAAAGAATAAGCCATTATGTGTGTTTTCCCCATAAACAAAAAATGTTTATGGTTCAGCTGTACATGGTATCAGCTATATATTAAAGGTGTGAACTAAAGCTGCTTCTCCATTCTCAAGTCTCACTCTAATTGGTTAGTTTCTGGCTCGATTCTACCTCAGTTTGGAGCACCTTTACTACAGTCTGTTCTTCACTTTTGAGGGCCTGAATATTGGCAGGAACGTGAACACTCTAAATTAAGTTAATGTGTTAACTTAAGTTCGGGAGCTGGGCCACGCCCAAACCAGACCTCTAATTTTCCAAGCAGCCTATTTATACTGTGCTCACCCATTCATCTCAGTCTGTTATGTTTCGTCAACGGTCAGACCCGTGACTGTTGCTACGATTACAAATCTACAAATTCAACTCGCCACGGAATGGGACGTGGCTATTCAGCTCTACCTAGTCCATGGGCCAGACCATTTTTTTGTCCATTTCAGGGTGGCAAAGTCTATCAATATTTTTTGAAAATATACATGTCTCTAGTTAATATTTTGGTATGATAGCCCTTCCAAAATGGTAGCTGAGTCATAGTTATCTCATGAAGTAAACAACCCCTTTGGAAAAATTCTGTATTTTGGGAATGCTGTATCTCTGGTTTAGGGTCATGGTATGGGCATTTGTCAAAGGTCTGTAATGCAATATTTGGTATCATCTTAAAGGGGACACTCTTGGCTTTCATTTAAGCCATGTTTTGAGTTTCTCTGACCAACACAGAGGTCATTAGAGGTCGTTAAACCAAAATTATTACACATTTTTCCACATCTTTTGACCAAACTAGATACACTTCTTTCATCCCAGCGGTATCCAGGGACACCAGGGACACAAGAGTTAATGACTAAAATACCCAACAGACTCTAAGGAATCAGAAAATATATGATATGCCTACACTGTCCGTCTATGGAAGGAGAATATGAGCTATAATTTGAAGTTACAGATTTGCGCTATAACCTTAACTGGTGTATATGTTGGGGGTTTATTGGGGGTTTGTTTAGCGTGTCACTCTCGTCTAGTTTGTTAGTTATAAAAAAGTTAATCAGTAATAGTAGAAATGTACACTTACATAGACTTTAGGATGCTGTATTGGCCTATTTATCAGATTTTGTGAGTTTTTCCATCATGGGCTACACAATAGTAGCCCAGGATGGCCACATAGAGACATGGCAGAATGAGAGAGGATACCACCCTCATTAAATGACAAATTCTGAGGTAAAATAAAAAAAATGATTATTTTCAGATGCTTAGGCTACTATTGACAGCATAATTCAGATTATTGTATTACATTTCTGCCAACAGTTGATAACCTTAGGCCAGTAGTTCTTAACCAAAGTAAGTGCATAAAACATTTTATTACCTTACAAAGAATGTGGGATTTTAAAAAAATGGTTATTGGACAATATTTTTTTTCTTGGTAGTCGGGTTAAGGGTTATTAACATTAACATAACATAAGCTTCTGCCAGAACTGGGACTCAAACTCAGGAACTGCTGGCATGTCCTGTTTGCATGGTGTCGGCACGTTACACCAATTCGCGGCTGAACCACCAATGCACACATGACAATTACATATGACCTCATCAATACATTCCGGAATCAGATCCTGTCTTAGAGACTGGGGGAGGGGTTGATGTCTTCAGCCAACCTTTTTAGAAGTGTTCCAAACAGACCTCTAATGTCCTCTTACTCACTCCAGACTGCACTATATGCTATTTGAATAAATATCTCATTGGTGGGACAATCACAATTCAGTGAGAATACACGTGTACTAAACATAATGCTCCTCAACACAACAGTCTCTGTGGCGCAATCGGTTAGCGCGTTCGGCTGTTAACCGAAAGGTTGGTGGTTCGAGCCCACCCAGGGACGCTTAATTTTTTTTTTTTTTTTTTTATTATTATTTTCATTTATAGCTGCCCTTGAAGCCATGATGCCACATGATTATAAAGACAATGTGCTATTCAATTTTAGTTCAGACATGCCATGTCAGTTTTGATGAAGGAAAAATGTAAACCCAAAACTGAGAAGGGACAGTATATTCAAAAGACAAAACCTTACTCAGGGTTGGCAAAAAGTTGGATTCTTTGGCAACAATGACAGAGAGGAGAACATTAGAGAAACTCCTGGCTATTATGGATAATGACAGCCACCACCTGCACACTGTCTTCATCATTCAGGAAAGTCTGTTGAGTGGGAGGCTGCTTGTTCCAAAGTACAGGACCAATAGCCCGAGGAACTCCCCTTGTGTAATTAAGCTATTGCCACTGTCACGGATCCTGAATGTGAAATCACAGACCTGACACCAAATCACTGACCTGACACCAAATCACTGACCTGACACCAAATCACTGACCTGACACCAAATCACTGACCTGACACCAAACCAAAGACCAGACCCTACTGAACTGAAGACTGGAAGAGACACACAGCATGTCAACTACTTACCAGATCACACCATCCAACCAGATATATGTTATTCATTGTTTCATTTATGAAGCCGAAAGTGGCAGCAGCAGCCTAAACACCAGCTTCTTAAGCCAACTCTTACCTCTTCCTCTGTTCTGCCTTCACATCTTCAAATCTTGTGATTTCTACATTCCCATCAACTTCAATTATATTGATCTTCAAAGAAAATAGGCAGAAATAATAATGAAAAAAAAAAAAACACTCCCCGTCGGGGAATCGAACCCCGGTCTCCCGCGTGACAGGCGGGGATACTCACCACTATACTAACGAGGAGATTATGTGTAAAATGTCGCCAAAAAGCATAGAAAAACAAATTCTGTTGTATGAGGTGTTGCTATATCTATTCAACTTTTTGATATGTGAACAAATCTCACCATTATGTATTGAAGTTTACAGCAGACTATACTTATGCTTATTCTAATACAATAAACATCTATAAATTATAAGCTTCTTTGCTGAAGTACTTACATCCAAGAATAAATACTATATACAAGTTTTAACAAAAGACAATTTTATAATTCTATAAAAGCAAAACTACAACAAAACAAGTGTTCTAAGCACAGTTCTATTCCACCCTATATGTTGTTTGAATTGCTCCTCTTCTCAGTAGGAGCAATTAGGTTTGCAGGAATATATTAAGAACAATTTTTTTCTGGAACTGTCAGGAACATCAAATGATGTTCTTGACAGTTTCTAGACAAAGTATGTCCAGGAAAGCTAAGAAACCTCTAGATCGTAACAGATATGTGTAAAGCAGCTCACTTTCTCAAAAGGGGTGGCATAAGGGTTCCCTGTTAACTGTCTCTGTGGCGCAATCGGTTAGCGCGTTCGGCTGTTAACCGAAAGGTTGGTGGTTCGAGCCCACCCAGGGACGCTTAATTTTCCAACTACCTATGAAACTGTGACACCACTTTTTTTAATGGACAGTGCCTGTTGTATGCCAGCTATACCAGTTTAGTGTCCTTGTTCAAATTCAACAAAGACTAAATGATACAGCACAGTGCCCACGAACAGGTTACCTGTCCAGAATGTACCCTGCCTCTCACCCGTTGACCGCTGGAGATAAACACCAGCAGGGGTGCCTGCAGGACATTATTAGAGGGTACACACAAAACCAGGGGTGCTCAAGTCCAGTCTAAAAGTTGTAGGGCGATAGCTCTCGAGGACTGGACTTGAGCACCCCTGCACAAAACTATCATTGAATCTGATCCACACATACACTGAAACATACCCAACATGCACAAACCGCACAAACCTAACCCACACTGATATGCCACATGAACACGATGTGCATGGCACAGAAACTGCAGATCTGACCCACACAAGGCCCAACTGTCGCGCACAATTAGACACACACAGAAACCTATATGGCTGCATAAGTTTTTTAAAATAATTTTAAACAAATTATACTAAATGATAAAGACAGAAAAGGAAAACCTATCTGAGGAGGAGAATGCTGATTCCCAGGCTCAGGTGGTTCATCTGAGACTTCCAGAGGAGGGCGTGAAGTGACAAAGTTTGCTTCATTTCTACACTTTGTGATAAACAGTTTGACTAGATTTCACAGTTTAACTCTCCCACTCTAGTGTCTTGTTGAGGAAGATGTCATGGTCTCTCAATGGAGAATTGATGTGTCTCCTGTCAGCGGGTCAGTTCCTGAAACCACAAGAAAGAAAAAAAGCCAGGCTGCGCATATGCAGGAAGAAAAGTTCAGTTTGGGTTAATGCAACCCCTCTTGAAATTCCATCAGGCGTTGGTGGTATAGTGGTTAGCATAGCTGCCTTCCAAGCAGTTGACCCGGGTTCAATTCCCGGCCAACGCAGTTTTTACATTTGTTGCATATACATCACATGTGTCTTCTCACATGTTAATGATTATCCTTGGAATGCTCCCAGAGTATTGTGGAAGGAGGCTTACCCTGTGTAAAGTTATATATATATATATGGAAAACCACCCTTGAAGCCAACTGCAAACCACTTGCACAAGTGTCCATCAAATGTGGCATATACCAAGGAGATGCTCTGTCCCCACTGCTGTTCTGCATAGGCCTGAACCCCCTCAGCCAAATCATCAACAAGACTGGCTACGGATACCGACTCAAGAACGGGGCCACAATCAGTCACCTCCTCTACATGGATGACATCAAGCTGTACGCCAAGAGCGAGCGAGACATCGACTCACTGATCCACACCACCAGGATCTACAGCACTGACATTGGGATGTCATTCGGACTAGAGATGTGTGGCCGATGGCTACAAAGAGAGGGAAGGTCGTCCACACAGAAGGGGTCTCACTCCCAGAAGGAACAATAGCAGACATAGAGCACAGTTACAAGTACCTGGGAATACCACAAGCAAA
Source organism: Poecilia mexicana (assembly GCF_051168715.1). Taxonomy (NCBI): domain Eukaryota; kingdom Metazoa; phylum Chordata; class Actinopteri; order Cyprinodontiformes; family Poeciliidae; genus Poecilia; species Poecilia mexicana. The sequence goes on from NW_028263386.1 coordinate 28,773,620, forward strand.
TGGCAACCTCGATGAGGTCACAAGGAAAGGAGCCACAGCCAAATACCTCCAACGAATAAGGCAAGTCCTGAGAAGCCAGTTCAATGGCAAGAACAAGATCCGTGCGATAAACAGCTATGCCTTACCAGTAATCAGATACCCTGCCGGAATAATTAGCTGGCCAATGGAAGAGATAAAGGCCATGGATGTTAAGGCTCGGAAGCTACTAACCATGCATGGAGGGTTCCACCCCAAATCCAGCACCCTGAGACTGTACACAAGCCGTAAGGAAGGAGGCAGAGGACTAGTGAGTGTGAGAGCCACTGTCCAGGATGAAACATCCAAGATCCATAAATACATCAAGGACAAAGCCTCAACGGACGATGTGCTCAGCGAATGTCTCAGACAATGGGGAACAGAGGACGAGGTGCTGGAGGAACCATCATGGGAGGACAAGCCCCTACATGGGATGTACCACCGACAAATAACTGAAGTGGCTGATATCAGGAAATCCTACCAATGGCTGGAAAAAGCTGGACTCAAGGACAGCACAGAGGCCCTCATCCTGGCCGCCCAGGAACAGGCCCTAAACACCAGAGCAATAGAGGCTCAGATCTACCACACCAGACAAGACCCAAGGTGTAGGTTGTGCAAGGAGGCCTCTGAGACAGTCCAGCACATAACAGCAGGGTGCAAGATGCTGTCAGGGAAAGCGTACATGGAACGACATAACCAAGTGGCGGGCATAGTGTACAGGAACATCTGTGCAGAATATGGACTGGAAGCCCCGAGGTCAAAATGGGGGACACCCCCAAAGGTGGTGGAGAATGACCGAGCTAAGATCCTGTGGGACTTCCAGATCCAGACAGACAAGATGGTAATGGCGAACCAACCGGACATTGTGGTGGTGGATAAAGAACAGAGGAAAGCCGTTGTGGTGGATGTAGCAATACCAAGTGACTACATCATCAGGAAAAAGGAGAAACTGGAGAAATACCAGGGCCTCAGAGAGGAACTGGGAAAGGCCTGGAAGGTGAAGACCACAGTGGTGCCTGTGGTCATCGGGGCCCTCAGGGCAGTCACCCCCAAACTGGAGCAGTGGCTCAAACAGATCCCAGGAACAACATCAGACATCTCAGTCCAGAAATGTGCAGTTCTAGGTACAGCCAAGATACTGCGCAGAACCCTCAAGCTCCCAGGCCTCTGGTAGAGTACCCGAGCTCAGAGGATGAGAGACCACCCGCAGAGGGTGAGAAGGGAATTTTTTTTTTTATATATATATATATATATATATATACTGAGCAATATGTGTGCCCTTAGGACTATCATTATATGCTCATTGTTATTTATTATTGTTGTATGTTTATTCATATTACTTTATTTATTGTGCTATACTGGGACAAATTAAATTTCCTCCCCCCTTTAGGGGATCAATAAAGTATTATTATATATATCATAGCTGCCTTCCAAGCAGCCATAGATATAAATCTATAGAAAGGATATCTATCTATAGTCATTACTGACAACACCAACTATAGTTTTAAATAAAAGGAAAAGACAAAACAATGCAAGTAAAATGAGACAAAATTGTATTTCATGTGAAAATGCACAGTGAATGCTGTAAGCTGAATGTTTTTGGTGTAAATTGCAGAAGCATTTGAAATCAACTGCAGATGACTTGCAGAAATGTAAGAGATAGGAAGAATGAAGCAAAATCCTGCCAAACATATATAGAAAAATTGTTGAAGAGAGAAAAAACAAACAATGCATAAATCACACAAAAAAGAGTATTAGAAATTGGTGCAGAACAGCGCTTACAAAGCTAAACTGTAAGTACGCAGCATTTTACAAGGTATAAAGAGCTAAAAAGCTAAAGCTAGCTGAAATACTAATGATGGCATCTAGGCTATCACTAGCACTTTGACCTGCATTAACATACTCCATGCAGTGTGAAAAAACATGTAATAGAAAAAATTTGATTAAAGCTAAAACAAGCTAAAATTCTAATGATTGACAGCACTAACATGTTGTCCTAAAGTAATATACTCCCTTTTATTAGCATGCGGCCTGTAGATGCATTTTCAGAGTGTTCCGTCCGAGCATCCACAAGCCAGAACAGCTAGCGTCCATAAACCAGAGCTATAAACCAGCAAAAAAATCTGCAACAAAAATAGGAACTCAAGAGTGTGAATGCATGTAGGATATATGATACATCAGTGAGATTACTTACTCTTTAAATGATCAGTTACCTAAGGATGTAATCCTCCTGCAAGCCCTTACATCTGCAATAAACAAAAAATATTTCTTAGCATCTTGGATAGAATCTTTGAGCACAGAAAATAGTGGTGTATCAGGTCCGATACTAGCGTCAAGTACTCGTAAAAGCAAACCTCTTCTCCAGACCGATACCACTTTTCAGCAGGGTTGTGCTGTGATGCAACTCAAAAGTTAAACCACACTTCATACTAGGTAATGGTGGCAATACACCAGTAGGTTATTTGCTGATCCACCAAAACAACAGAAGAAAAAAAAAGAAAGGGAGACGCTAGAAAGCGGAAAGGGGCGAAAATGTCTGTAGTTTGGAGCAGAGGTGCTATAGACTTTTTGATTGACCATCATTTTGACATAATCTATCTTTTTTTTTTAATTATAATGAGAATAAACTGCATTTCATTTTCATTCTGCATAGAGCTGTTGTAAACAATTATTTTAGTAAGTGAGTATTCTATCGATTATTCTTACAATTAATAGAGTATATGCCACGGACTTCCGTTTTAGCACTTCCGCATTTTTTTTCCACATAGCCTGCTTCCGGTGCACAGGTCACTCTGTGTTAGAGATGGAGTTTTTCACTTGGTCCTTGCTGGATTTGCCCACAGTAACCGTTAACCATTTTAAAAACAAAAAGCAGCAGGAGGATGTAACTTCATAACCTTCATTTTCTAAGCAGAATCTCAGAGGGAAAAAAGAGAAATTACTTTGTCTAACGCAAGAAAAGATGATAGCAGCCAAGTGGAAAAAATCACTCTAACGTGGATAATAATGATGAAACAGCAAAGGTAGATAATCATATATTCGGGATTCGGGAAAGACGTGATTTGCACCATTTGTTCTGTGGGTTTTTTATGTGGGTCGGTGCCACTTAAGGTTTTGGACCTTAATCTGACTGACTTCTTGTGTGGTTTGGAGCATTGCTGCTCTCGGCTGTTTTTAAATTACCGTGCTCGGTATCGCTCCGACTGCATGTTAAATGTATTTTATATAATTGTCACATAAACAAAAACTAAGGAGTTGCCTAAAAATAATTTAATACTCCGTATAACATAAACGCACATCAACACACACGTATTGACTTACCTTGTGCCGAATCGCTGCCTCTGTTCTCAGCCTGTTCCGGTAGCAGTGGATTTCCTCCGGCATTATTTTCCTCCAACAAATTATTCCACTAAACGAACCACGTACAACTCCCTTTATATCCCCCATCTTCCCATTTCTGACGCTGGATCTTCAATATCCTCAAGCTTTGAAATAGCAGGCAGCTACAAACCGCGTGTTAGCTGTAGTGGCTAAGTTTTGGCTACAGTCCGCTGTCGCCTTGATATCAGCTGGAAAATGAAAAAAACTAAGCACTGGATGGTACTGGCTAATTACTGGAAACAACGGCACACCACAAAACTCAGTTGTTGAACCAGCAGCTCACAGATATTTTAAGTTTTGCGTCTTTTTCATGGTACAGATCTTGCAGCTTCAGCCAAGAACAATAGGAGCAAGCAGGACCCGGAACCAACCTATATGGAATAAATTCAAACGGAAATACGTCACCACCTCTCGCGGCATATACCCCATTGAGTAATCAAATTAAAGATTTGATAATTTTTAATTTATTGGTAAATTCTACCATAACAGCAATATTAATATTGGATGTCCACATCAGCCCAATTTTTCTGTAGTGTAGAAAATTAACCTGTAGCGATAGTAGCTCAATTTTTTAAGTTAACCTGGACAAAAACTTATACAAAAATATAAAATGATGTTCAATTTAATAATAAAGCAACAGGCTCACAAAGACATGTCTAGAAACCAGTTTTTAGTTTTGATTTGATTTTTTAAATTTGATTATTTATTTCACACATTTTAAAAAACAAAAGAACAAGCAATCGGTAGGACTGAAAAAACATGTGCATAAAACGTGTAAATTTTGTAATATGGTTAATCTCCTACTTGCAGACTGCTATGCCTTATATTAACTTTTGAAACAAGCTATACAGTGACTAAGGAAAGGAGTCTGCAATTGTTAGAACTGTGGAGTTAAAGTTTCCTGTTAGTAATTATTTAAGATGAAATTGTTGTGATACACCCCTGTTATTAAGGTGTCCTTGCTTTGTTATGTTAAATTAATCTGTATAAGTAGTAATGCAAACCTCTTGTCAATAAATCATTTCTTATTCTTCAATTTTGGGTTATTTCATCCCTTCCTTACTTTCCATGTTCTTTCTTGAAGCACTCAATGTGCAATAAAGCCTTTAATTTGTCCAAGGCAGGGGTGGTGCAAAAGCAACATCTCTGGAAACGATTCTTCCATTGACTGACCAGTAAGTGTCTTGGTCACATCTTGTCATAACTTGAAGAGAAGTGTCCATTTGAGATCTATTTCCATGACCTATTGGCCTTGTACAAAACCTTTGCATAAGATAATAAGCCACAACCCATGATGAGCAAATCAGTCGTTCCTCCTACGACACATTTGTAAAATAATATCTGAAAGGTAAATGGCCTGTACTTGTATAGTTCTTTATCAAGTCCAAATGACCTGAAAATGCTTTTCACCACATTTAGTCATTCACCCATTCACACACACATTCACACTCTGATAGCAGTAAGCTATTAGATTGTAGCTACAACTTCCCTGGCACAGTCTGACAGAAGTAAGGCAGTCATTCAATGGCTCCTCCGCCGGGTCCTCTGACTACCACCGGCTGGCATGGTGGGTGAATCATCCTCTTGATCAAGGTCACAACTACTGACACAGACAAAGTGGAGGTTCCAGCAGGCAACCCACAAGGAACAAGATAAACTCCAACCTCCTAGGTTACCATCACCCTATTTACAAGTGTGCTTTTGAGATGGGCCACCACCACTTCTTGGACCTGATCATGACTCTGCAGCTTGAGGGGTTTTGGTCATGAAGGTCTATACCTCTCATGTGCTCATTGATCTATTTGACATCAGTCTCTCTATAGTTCTTTCTCATCTTTGTTTCTACTATGAAAATATTCTTGTCTTTCTAGTGGACCAGCAGTTTCTCATCTTGTGTCGGAACCTCATTAGGATCCTCTTTATTTTTAAAGGCTACATCAGAGAGACAGTTGTCCCTTCATCATAAACTTTTCCAGGTGGTAACAGAGTGCCACATGACTGATGAAGGGTCAGATCATCCTCTTTTCAGGCATGGAAAATGGCCCATCTTCCCCATATAGTCCATGTCGGGGCCCCACTATCAAAAATCAGTAAGGATTCCATTTTTCTCACAACTACATTGTTGTATGCTTTGTCTGGCCATCACTAAGTCTAACAGATCAAGAACCACACTAAAATTAATCTTAAAAAGGAAAAAGTTAGGAACTGGAAGAATATGGTATGTATTTAAATAAGCACACCTAGGTAAAACGTATTCTCCCACTGGTCACTATTGTGACCGTCAACACATCCTGCTCACACACCAAACTAATTTTTGTAAATGCAAAGGTGCATATCATAACTAGACACTTTAAAGATGATGTGCACCGAAAATCTTTGTTGTATGTTTATTTAAACATACATTATAACTAGCCTCTTCTTTGGGAGGTTTGTGGCAGTCTTCCTCTCGCCAAGGTGCAACCAAGATATAATCAGCTCTGGTCATGTGATAATTTACTCTAAACATGTGATACTGCATAAGTATTATCCAAACACTCTAAACTATCAATGTTTGCTGAACATTAACTGAAAATTTAATCAGGAAGCTTTTTAGAGTCCTTGAAAGTGAAAAAAATTTCTTGGTCACTATTGTGACCGGTGGGGTGAAATGGGTTAAAAATAAGTCATATCTTTTACATAATTTGATTGTACTGGTGAGGTTTGTAATCAAGGGAAATGTTACACACAAAAAGAAAAACAGTGGCTGGTGAAATGTTTGAGTGACCAGTAAAAAAAAAAAAAAAAAAAAAAAAAAAAAAATTCGCTATCTCTGGCTAGTTGAGAAAATTCTCAATTTTCACCCGTTTGAAACCAATTCCACTAACAATACTGATGGTTCTGACGAGAACTTACTTTACCCCTAAAGAGGGGACTTACTCGTACTGCGGAAGCATAAAACAATTACGTTCACATTCTAGCTAATTGTTTATTTCTAGTCACATCCATGCTATTACTTTTACTTAAAAACAATAACACGAAATTAGTTGAAGCTAAGTGGCTTGATGAATTAGTCGTGATAATTTCGGTAAGCAAGCAACAATGAGGTTAGCCAAGTTTTGCTATCCACCCAGCTAGCTATTGGTTGTTGGGGAGATTTTTTTTTACCCGTTTTGCCGCAAATTCGTGCTTCCCCCCCAAGTCAAACTTACGAAACTATTTCAGCAATAAATTCTTGGTGAACTTGAACTAAACTGTAGCGTTGTCTATCAAATATTTCAAACATCTAACATCTTTGACCCAAATGAACAACTCACCTGATTCCAGACGCTCCGTACTAATCTCATGGTCGCAAGTGCGTGCAAAATTCAGACTGGCGCTGCAGCTGTAGCATTGGCCTTGAAGTGGATATATCATGCTTTTAAATCCTTCCTTTTCGTATTTAAATTATTCGCTTATGATCTATAAAAAGTATAACTGCAATGCTCTGGTCTGAATTCCACAGATCTCTCGTCTACCCTTGTTCTGAGGTGCATTTTAGAACAACTCTTATTTCTATTTTTTTTCTCTCTCTCTCTCTCTCTCTTTCCGCGGCGGGGCCGTTTCACTCCACCCTGTTCGCCTTTTTTTGTAGTTTGATAGCAGCAATCTGTCAAGCACTTGTCTATCCAACATGTTGGAGCCAGAGTCTGACCCGGAGCAGGACAAAGAAGACAGCTAACCTGCTAAAGAAAATGTTATTGTGACACAATCAGGTCGGCAGTAATTGTTATCAACCAGAAATGTATTATTGTCTTCGGTAGCAGGTTAAAGAAGTCTGATAAGTTGTGATTTTTATGTATATTTAATGTCTCTACTGTTTGTTTATTTGTTTGTTTGTTTGTTTGTTTGCTTGTTTGTTTTACTTATATAAATTTTCCCCTTTTGCTTTCCATCCAAGAGCTGTTACAGCAAAGTTTCAGAATCTGACCACATGGTGGCGCAATCGCTTCACGTTTTAACTGTCAGGTGCCCTAAGTTAAAACAATTTGCAAATATGAACTTGTTGTTTTATGATAACATTACAGAAACATGTAAAGTCATAAATTATTATATTAATTATATTATATTATATTCAGGGGTGAAAGTAGTTTGTGTATATATATATATATATATATATATATATATATATATATATATATATATATATATATATATATATATATATATATACACCACACCAGACAAGACCCAAGGTGTAGGTTGTGCAAGGAGGCCTCTGAGACAGTCCAGCACATAACAGCAGGGTGCAAGATGCTGGCAGGGAAAGCGTACATGGAACGACATAACCAAGTGGTGGGCATAGTGTACAGGAACATCTGTGCAGAATATGGACTGGAAGCCCCGAGATCAAAGTGGGGATCACCCCCAAAGGTGGTGGAGAATGACCGAGCTAAGATCGTGTGGGACTTCCAGATCCAGACAGACAAGATGGTAATGGAGAACCAACCGGACATTGTGGTGGTGGATAAAGAACAGAGGAAAGCCATTGTGGTGGATGTAGCAATACCAAGTGACTACAACATCAGGAAAAAGGAGAAACTGGAGAAATACCAGGGCCTCAGAGAGGAACTGGAGAAGGCCTGGAAGGTGAAGACCACAGTGGTGCCTGTGGTCATCGGGGCCCTCAGGGCAGTCACCCCCAAACTGGAGCAGTGGCTAAAACAGATCCCAGGAACAACATCAGACATCTCAGTCCAGAAATGTGCAGTTCTAGGCACAGCCAAGATACTGGAGGAGAACCTGAAGCTCCCAGGCTTCTGGTAGAGGACCTGAGTTCAGAGGGTGAAAGAGAGACCACCCGCGGAGGGTGAGAAGTGGATTTTTAAAATTTATATATATATATTGCTTCTTTGTGTGCTTTGGAGTTTCTGTGCTGATTAATTTTTTTGCGAAGCGATAAAATCTGTGTAGCTCTTGAATTGCTACAAAATAAAGCTGTATTTCTCTCAGCCCACTGGCTGCAATGTTGAACCTTGAGATGCCATGAGACCTAAATTCTGAACATCATGGCATGGAGTGCATCCCAGTTTTCCATGTCTGGCATATAACCATTCATTTTATCTTTTAAACTGGTTCTATTGATCCTGTGTCCAGACAGAGGGATAATCAGCAGCCCAGCATCATGACCTGTTTGTTCTGAAGATCCTGCAGCTTCCACTTCTCTTCCTAACATGGGGCCTCCTCACCCTGACTCTCACCCTGACAGGAGGAACCTCAGAGCTCTGTTAGATTAAAGCTCATCTTCTGAAGTTGGGATATTTTTCCTCCAACAGGTTCCAGAGGAATCACCTCAAACCAGATGTTGGACTGGATTTTATTTCACTGTCATTTGTGAATGTTAGAGCCTCATTTTCAACAGTGGAGCTATAAAGGTTGAAAAAGGTTATTATTTTGGAGAAAATCTCATCAACATCAATATTTACACTAAATAAGATTAGTTTGATAAAGGAAAAGCCTCTCAGAGTCTGAGTTCGACAGCACCAAACTATTTTTTATATTAGACAATTAATTTAATTTCACATAATTATCACAGTAGAAGTCACTTGTTTGTTAAATACTTAATGAAACATATTGTCGTGCTTTTGGTTTTCGGTGTGATAGAGGCATGTGGGTAGTGAAGACACATGACAAAAAAGAAGGGTTTCTTGCATTAACTTTACTTTTTCCAGCAACGAGTTACAATGGCAACTGAGCTGTTTCAATGCAACAACTGTGTGGTTTCCAGCCTCTAGCTCTGGCACAGGCAGCATTTAGCAATGTCCTGGCAGTGAGCAGTGAGAGCCATGACCAACAACAAAAAGAACACCAATCTCGCGATACTAGCCTTGCCTCCAGAGCTGTGTTGCATTCGCTGATCTAACTTCCCAGATAGCACAGAATGATTGAAACAACATTGAATCAATGTCAGCCAGAAACATTGAATCAACGTTGAACGCTGACATTGAAACAACATTGAAAGTGGTCGGTGACTTGTATGTTGAATCAACGTTAGGGTTTCAACCATTACTGACATTATATCAATGTTGATTCAACCATCATCTGTATGTCAACTTGTATGCATATTTGTGTTGATAGTACATTGAATCAGTTATGAATCAATGTTGATTCTACATTATATCAATGTTGAGTCAACCATCATCTGAACGTGGATCTGCATCCGGATTTCGGTTGATTCTACATTGAATCAATGTTGATTCAACACTCATTTGACTGTGGATCTGCATGCATATTTGTGTTGATTCTACATTGAATAAGTTAGGAATCAATGGTGATTCAACCATCATCTGAACGTGGATCTGCATGCATATTTGTGTTGATTCTACATTGAATCAATGTTGATTCAACACTCATTTGACTGTGGATCTGCATGCATATTTGTGTTGATTCTACATTGAATCAATGTTGATTCAACACTCATTTGACTGTGGATGTACATGCAGATTTGGGTTGTTTTTATATTGAATGAAAGCTAAGGATTTATGTACATTTTACGTCTGATAGGTCTACATCATAACATGCCACTAAAAGTTTCTACACTGGTGTTAAACACTGTATTATTGGCAGATGATGCGTAAACTGTGTACAAAAGTTTAAAAATGACAACATGGGTTTGATTTAACATTTTATTTAAGAAAAGAGGGACAGATCTTTAAACATATTTGATTCCTTTTTGACTGTCAAAACAACAGTCTGTTGTCCACAGAAGAACAGAGTCCATGAAGTTAAGCTTTGTACTGTATGAAGTAGGGAAACAGTACAAGTTGTGGTAACCCCAGTTTGACTCTGGTTGGCGTCACTTTAATTCCTTGTGATGTCTTCCTCTCGTTCTGGTGCATAATGAAGCCACTTCTTGACAATTTTGCTGCAGTCCTCAAGAGTCAGCTTTTGGTCAAACTGCAGAGCAACAGCTGAAAAAAATAAAAGTGAGGAAGGTGCCAGTTAGAAATATGATAAACATTTGAAAAGTTCTGAAACACAATGAAAGATTAAACAGTGTACTGGTTACAGGTCTGAGAACAAATACAAACCATATAGTTCCCCATGTACACTCACTGTTAAATTAATATCTTAATCTTTCATTAATATTTATCTTAATGTTTACATATACAACTGCATTTACCCATCAAGCTGCAGTATAGTGTAGGATTTATGATATTGATATTAAATCAATATTTAAAATAAAGGGCTGTTTATCAGAAAACCTAACAATAAAACTCAGGGAGGATCAGGTTTATTTAACACACCAGAGACAAATAAATCAAACAAAAGGTGATTTATAGTGCAGTTGGAAAAATTATAATTTATACAGAATAAACTTCCATCAAATAGCTGGTTCAATCTTCCATCAACTACAAATATTTCCAAATAAGTTGATTAAATTCCTTAAAAAGAGTCTATATGCTAATAAAGATCCCACACAAGTAACAATAGTCCAGTTCAATTTAACCAGTTACCAATCCAAGGATCAACAGACTGAATCAGTCATTAGCAGGTTTAGTTCAGTGTTTCACCTGCCTTACATGTTAAGTGTTTCCCTTCTGCCTCACCTGGATTGAATCTGTGGATGATTAACAACCTTCTGCACTTCTTGATGGCTGCAGACGGTCATGTAATCATCCAACTCAGCTGTTCTGGTACAGAGGCTCATTTAAGCACGTCCCTAAGCATATCATAATAAAAAGTTAAAAACAAGTGATTACTATCACAACAATTTAAAGCCCACCTGGACCAGCCAGCCTTACACTTCCTTGTCCACCACATGTTCTCCAAGACCAAACAATAGGCCCCGCCCTATTTTAAAAACTCAAATCCCACAAAATCTCGCAGGATTTCATACTTAGGCCTGGAGTGGTGGGTAGGATGAAAATAATACAAAAGGAGACATGATCTCAATTATTAAAAATATCCGTTTTGCCCCAAAATAACCAGGATTACTATGGGCACAAAACAATGCCCTTATTTTTCAATAAACACATTTAAGATCAAAGTAATATTGAAAAACTTACCATAAAAGTGCTCAGCGGAGAATTCAATTCAGAAGCCGGTAGCAAACAAGCCAGCAGCAAAGTGGCTGTTTGGTTGGGACAAACCACAAGTGTAAAATTGGGGAGGTGGACTGTACAACTCCTAGTACAGACTTGTAGATGTTTTTGTGTCAACACATTATGCACAGTCAGTAATAATATTTACAGACAAGTAAGAAAATGTACAGAAAGGAATCACAACCCACTGTTCTCAACATGTAGTGCTTAATTTGAAACATGATTAACCCCCACCTAGTAATAAAATGTTCTGACCCAGAGCTCAAGGAGGGGGAGGGAAGAAGGAATGAGAGGGGGTAAAGAGAAGGTTGGGAGGAGCGGCTGGGTGGGGGAGGCTTGGGAGGGAGTAGGGGGAGATGAGGAGGTGATGAGGGCTGCAACAAACATCCCAGATTGCACACAACGGTAAATAAACGTTGAATTATAGTTAGAATGGTTGATTTTTGGTTGAGGTCAACAACTGACGGTTGATCAACCATCAAACAACCATCCACCTCCAGCCAAGTAACCAATGTTGAAACTGTGTCATTGAGTCAATGTTGTTTTGTGGTTGAAATCTAATGAATGAAATGCTAATGTCTGATCAACGACTGATCAATGTTGAATCAATGTTGAATCAATGTCAGCTCTTTTGCCACACCCCTTCCCCTCCTCTCCTCCTCATCAGAGCTCTGGGTCAGAGCATTTTATTAGTGAGTGGGGGGTATTACATTCTAAATTAACCTCTGTAAAGGATAGTGGGTGAAGATTCATTTCTGTACATTTTCTTTCTTTTTCATAAAAAAGTCCTAATGACCATTTGTGTGTGATATATTGACACAAAAACATCTACAACTTACTACAAGGAGTAAGGAGTGGAGCGGTCCACCCCCACCATTTACATGAGTGGGATGTCCCAAACACACAGCCACTTCGCTGTTGGCTTGTTGGCAAAATATGTTAATTCAATGTTGAATTGCCATCATGTGCAATCTGGGCAGGCGCAGAGCTATGGGGGGGGGGCTTAAATATCTGATTATAGACTGAGAAAGTCTACCGCCTGTTGAGAAAGGTCTATTTAATGTTAAAGTTACTTTCCCTCAATGGAATATATACTAGTCAGTCCCAGTGACCGTTTCACTCACGGTTTAGCCGATGTGTGTCCTGGGTAAAGATCAACCAAAAAACGCAGACCAACCTCCCCGCCCCTCGCTCAACAGTTTCTGGTAGCGCAGGCGATAAACGTCAGGGGCCTGGTGATTCGTTAGGGGTCCGGTAATTAGCCCCGCCCCCCGGCCCAACGCTGACTTGTTCCGCTAGTGAATCTGGGTACAGAACGGAATCACAACTCAGTGTTGTCAACACATAGTGCTTAAGTTAAAATGTGATTAACCCTCACCTAAAAGGGGTTGTGCTGTGGTGGCGCAGGGGTTAAGCACAAACCACAATCAAGGCCTCAGTCCTCAACACAGCTGTCACAGGTTCAATTCCTGACCTTGGCAACCTTTGCTGCATTACCCCCCTCTCTCATTACCCACTTTCCTGTCAATTAACTATCAAATAAAGGCCACTAGCCAAAACAATCTTTTAAAAAATAAAATGTTAAAAATTAAAAACCCTCACTTAAAATTAAAGTTGTTTCACCCGATTGAGGGGTAGTTTTTCCCCAAACCTTATCCTCAAGGCAAACTGACCTGCATGCTTCAGCAAAACCTTGTTAATCAAATGTTAATTAAAATCATGTGTGCTGAATTAGGGAAATGCCTAAAACTTGCAGGGCAGTGTGCCTGGTGCCAGTGCTGAAAAACACTGGATTCCATGTGGCATTTCAATCAATGAATGTTAATTGGCTAGAATTGAATGGTTGTTTGATGGTTGATCCAGCTTCTGTCGTTGACCTGAACCATACATGCAGCCTTTGTGATCATTATTCAACATTAAATTAACATCGTGTGCTATCTGGGTAGTTCTTCCCCAAACCTTGACGTCAATCAAACTGACCTGCGTTTTTTCAGTTCAGCAAAACCCCGTTAATCAGATGTCAATTAATATCATGTGTGTTGAATTAGGGAAATGCCTAAAACTTGTAGGGCCTGGAGGACCAGTGCTGAAACACACTGGATTCGACGTTGGCATTTCATTTATTTGATGTCAACCACAAAACAACATTGATTCAATGACACAGTTTCAACGTTAGTTAATTGGCTAGAATTGAATGGTTGTTTTATAGTTGATCCACCATCAGTTGTCGACCTCAACCAAACATGCAACCTTTGTGATGATAATTCAACATTGAATTAACATATTTTCCAACAAGACAACAGCGAAGTGGCTGTGTGTTTGGGACATCCCACTCATGTAAACGGTGGGGGTGGACCCCTCCACTCCTTGTAGTAAGTTGTAGATGTTTTTGTGTCAATATATCACACACACACAGTCAGTGAGAATTGTTATGAACAAGTAAGAAAATATACAGAAAGGAATCACCACCGACTATCCTCTGCAGTGGTTAATTTAAATGTGATAACCCCCGCTCAGTAATAAAATGCTCTGACCCAGAGCGCTGATGAGGAGGAGAGGAGGGGAAGGGGTGCGGCAATACAGCTGACATTGATTCAATATTGATCAGATGTTGATCAGACATCAGCATTTCAGTCATTAGATTTCAACCACAAAACAACATTGATTCAATGACACAGTTTCAACATTGGTTACTTGGCTAGAGGTGGATGGTTGTTTGATGGTTGATCCACCGTCATTTGTCGTCTTCAACCAAAAATCAACCATTAATCAGACTTCGGCATTTCAGTGATCAGATTTCAACCACAAAACAACGTTGATTCAATGTCACAGTTTCAACGGTTTGATTGGATGATTGTTTGATGGTTGATCCACCGTCATTTGTCGACTTCAACCAAAAATCAACGATTCTAACTATTTTTCAACGTTGATTTAACATCATGTGCTATCTGGGCCTGCTGGCGTTCAGTTTGTCACCTAATGCCGAGATCGACGTGTTGCTGCCCTGCTCTAGCAAAGCACGAAGAGTTCAGAAACCATATGAAATGAGAAAAAAGTTATTTATTAACTGATTAAGTCGTGTTTTAGATTGTTCTTGAAAAACTAATCAATCTTTTAGGGGTACTCAGTACCTGACCGTACCCCCCTACTTTCACCCCTGATTATATTATATTATTCATAAATCAAGCTGGTTCCACTGGAAGAGGTGATGAGAGACAGAATGCTGAAGAAGATCAGAGCTATCAAGGATAAATCCCCTTCCATCAGTCTGGTGGACAGCCTGAGGAGCAGACATAGCCAAAGATTATTGCAGCCCAGATGTGCTAAAGAACACTACTGCAAGTCCTTTCTGCCCGAGGCTATCAGACTGTATAATTCATACATAGTCTATAGATGTGGGTTTTAAATATTGATTATATATTTAATGTACTGAGCCATATGAGTGTCCTTACGACTATATGCTCATGTTATTTGTTATTGTCGTTATTTTGTGCAATCCTGGGAGAAACTAAATTTCCCACCTTTAGGGATCAATAAATTATTATTATCCATCCATCCATTTTCCTTACACCCTTGTCCCTTAATGGGGTCAGGAGGTGCTGGTGCCTCTCCAGCTAACGTTCTGGGTGAGAGGCGGGGTCACCCTGGACAGGTCACCAGTCTATTATTATTATTATTATTATTATTATTATTATTATTATTAGAACAAAGCACTTAAGGCAGGATTGAGACCTTGATTTGCCCTTTGCGTTCAAATGAAAAACGTCGTCACTTTTATATCAAACAATGACTTCTTTCAAATGGTGCAACTTATACACTGCAGATCTGATGAGCCACTTTGCTATTAAACTATTTGTTAAAATTTATCCAGAAAAGCGAAATCACATGACAAATACGTTAATGTACGGTTGTCATGGTAACGACTTCCCCCATGCAACAGTGTGAGGGATGCAGAGAGCAGTCCTCCGCGAGGATCCAAGGAAACAAACATTTCACTTGAATCATTTGGGGTGAGTTTGAATTATTCATTTAAAAGACACGGTACCCTACCGACACTCGGTGTTTTCAGATCAAAAAATTGATAAGGGTAATTGAGGTGAGTGAATAGTATAGAATCTTCATGTCTGTTATTAGCTGCATGTTGCGCCTATTACTAACAAAATGAAAGTACATATCCGGTTACTACTTATCACAATAAAACAGTGATCGTAATCCGAAAGGTGGAATATTGTTGAGGGGAGACAGGAATCTAAAATAATCAAAAGTGAAACTAAAATAATGTAATAGTTTGTAAAAGTAATGACATTTTATTTTATTGACTCATAGTTTTGTGACTTTGCCTTTATTTGAACGGGAATTGCCCTATTTCCGCTGTAGTACTCTACAGTTTTATGAAACTGCAGCCACGCCAGTTACTCCGGTTTTATCACCATCCAAGCAGTTGCACAAACGTCATTCCATTCTTATGATGACACTTCCACATCTTATAATGTGGCAACCTACCATATGGGGAAAATTCCCCCATAATACCATGGCCAAATGTGGTAGTAAGACTAATGTTCAGAGAATAAATACAACCATTACCACACATTCTTCTTATTGCAGTTCATAAATATATAACTTGTTGGATCGTTTATAGATTGTTTTGTTTCTTTAAGTGCCATCATGCAGGATCACAGGAATGATATGAAGCCATTTCCACCAGTCAGCAACGACAGGATCATCTCAGAATTCCCTCAAGTATATCCTTATTTTTTTCATATTCACTGTGATGATAATAATTTATTTTAAATAGATGTAGGTCCACCAGAATTTTTGCACTGTGTTTACAGTTTTGTGAACCAGGAGTGCTCAATATACTGTCTTGCAGGGTTCAGATGTACGGAGCCCTCCAGGGGACATGGGGAATTTTTTTTCTTTTGCGTTCCCTCGCAAAACTTTTGCGTTCCCTCGCAATAATCTACTGATCAGTTCATGCGGCATAATTGATACTATAAGCCTTATTTACGGTGGAAGCCGTACTTTCTGCTTTAATACAAGCTTATAAGGTTTTTCCATGGACTATTGAGTTATTATCGCGGGGTAATAAATCATCTGATTGTGTCTCCATTGTGTTCGTGTCTGAATGGTTTAAAGTGCTGCTTTCAGTGCCGTTCCATCTGAGCCTTAACAGACATAAACATGCAGTAAATAAATCGATTTTCAATCAGTTTTTTTGCACCAAAGCGTTAATAATAATAAACACGTTTTCACTGAGGCTCTATAAGAGCAATATGAATGAAATAAGTAATTATTGATATAACAGGAGCAGTGGCTTTGACACCTGGTGGTGGGCGTGTCGATGTGAGAGTGACGTCATCAAATATGAATGGGAAGGTGACGCTGCTGGCTGTGTGTGAGGAAGCGGGTGAGCTGGGGGGTCAGTCCTCGCAAAGTTTGGAGCATGATAATCAAAATGAAATAAATCGATAATTGTGACAGAACAAAGAAGAGGCTAGGAGTTGATTGATACACAGAGTTAACCCAGTGCGGCCGTCTACCACCATTAGTTTGGTGTGTTTTATAATAATAAAACGTGTTTATTATTATTAACGCTTTGGTGCAAAAAAACTGATTGAAAATCGATTTATTTACTGCATGTTTATGTCTGTTAAGGCTCAGATGGAACGGCACAGAAAGCAGCGCTTTAAACCATTCAGACACGAACACAATAGAGACACAATCAGATGACTTATTACCCCGCGATAATAACTCAATAGTCCATGGAAAAACCTTATAAGCTTGTATTAAAGCAGAAAGTACGACGGCCACCGTTAAAAAGGCTTATAGTATCAATTATGCCGCATGAACTGATCAGATTATTGCGAGGGAACGCAAAAGAAAAAAAAATTCCCCATGTCCCCTGGGGGGCTCCGTACAGATGCATCCCTGCTCCAACCCAGCTGAATTTAATGATTGAATTACCTTTTCACCCATTCATAAAGTTAGGGAAATGCTTAACTTATAGTCATTAATTTGATTCAAGTGTATTGGAGAAGGATTGCATTGAAAACCTGCAGGACTGGAGTTGAAATCTGTAGGACAGGGGTGCTCAAGTCCAGTCCTCAAGAGCTACCATCCTGCAACTTTCAGATGCCTCCCTACTTCAAAATACCTGAATCAAATGAATGGCTTGTTGCCAGGCCTGTTCAGAGCTGATCCTGTTCTCTTGGAGTAAGGATGCATCTATAACTGGAGGTCAGTAGCTCTGGAGGACTGGACTTGAGCACCCCTGCCGTAGGATACAAGTGACTATTTTACTTAGATCAGTGGTGTCCAAAGTCAGCCAGTATCCTTAATGTTTTCGTTCTTTCCTTGGTTTAGCACACCTGAGTCAAATGATTGTTCATTAGCAGGCCTCTGCTGAATTTTGACATGCTGAGAAGGAAACTATGCTATTTGGCAGTTTCCTCCTCAGGCAGTTTTGCCTTCAGGACCAGGATTGGGAAACACTGCCTTAGTTAAATGAATGTCACCACATTCAGGATTACCAATTTTTTTTTTTTTTTGCAATTACAAGTAATGTATGGACAGACTTGATGTTGGACCTTTCCTTTGGAGCTTTTGGCTAAAATTTTATATATTTTAGCTCACTTTTCTCATTAGCCTTTAATATATTTTATGTATTTTAAACTTATGCTTTACATTTTGTAAAGGTTTACAGGTATGTAAGATTTCATGTGTATGTGTGTGCTTGAGTGGGTTAGATAGTATGTGTCTACTGTGTGTAATGTCACTATGTGCACTGTGAGCTACTGTAACCAAGGATAAATTCCTTGCATTTGTGAATGTACTTGGCAAATAAAGCTTGATTCTGATTCTGTTTTCAGTGCTACACTCCAGAGGCCTCCTTCCAGCTGAAGACAGGCTGGGACATTCAGACTAAAGCAGCCTTTAAAGGCCAAGCTGCCAGGCTGCAACTGTGAGTCTCAAATTGTTTTTTTTTTCTTCCCAATTACGATGAAAATTGCTTTGTCACCATAACATCAATTTTAAAAATCGATGTCTTTTTGAAAGATGGGATCGCCAGAAAATGTCTAAAGTGGTAGTTGTCGGAGATCTCAATGTCGGAAAGACCAGCCTCATTAAAAGGTAATTTAATGAATAACTAAAATGTGTGTACATAGATGTATATACGTGTGTGTGTGTGTGTGTGTGTGTGTGTGTATACACAACCCTAGAATTCAGCCTTCTTGGAATCTGTGTATAAACCTTTTTATTCCCTGAGGGAGTTTTCCTCAGTTGTTTTGGCTGATGTGTAGATTCCACCCTAACCTGTGAATGAGATTAAAAAACAGTTAGTGGAGCTGATAATGACTAAGGAGAACTGACACCCACACTACTTTATCATTATCTTTCATTCAGCATTTTTTGTTGTTGAAAGACACCGCTGTGTTTCTGTGTGTTATTAAATCTTAATCTTTAACCCACCATTTGCAATGCTAGTGGATAAAGGAAGTGTTTACCTTTTTTTTCCCCACAGATTTTGTAAAGATGTCTTTGAAAGAGACTACAAAGCCACAATAGGAGTGGATTTTGAGATTGAGAGGTTTCAGATATTGGGAGTACCTTTCTCCCTTCAAATGTATGTGCTATAAAAAAATCATACATTCTGTGTGTTTTCCTCTCTGTGTTGATCTTTGATATTTTCTTCTAGCTGGGACACAGCAGGACAGGAAAAATTCAAATGCATTGCATCTACATACTATAGAGGCGCTCAAGGTGAGACATTTTTGTCATATCTATCTTTCACTGTACATCTATTGCTGAATGAGATGCTTCAGATGTCGAGTCATATAGGCTAATTAGATCCTACTGATTTTGTCCAGTGATTGTCACAGTGTTTGACATGGCAGATATTCAGTCCTTGAATCATGCACGGTAAGTTTTATTTATTTTTTTTATTTTATTCAGTGTTGTGGAAAATGTGTTTTAGAACTTGATGATCAATACTTTTATTGTATGGAAGCACAACAAAATTAATTTCAGTACAACCCATCCAAGAAGACAGGTGGCTAGGGCTACAGCTATCATCTGTGGTGCTGCCACTTAGGTTGTGGATCAATCCAGCCTTTTACATTATTTCTGTAAGTAAAAAGAAAAGGGGGATTAAATTCCCTCTGAGATCATTGATGACCACACTCCAGCCTGGTAGGTGGTGGTAAATGTACCTTAAGTTGGTTGCCATTTGCCAATAAAACTCAAAAGAAGAAAGAAAGAAAAGGAGGGCATGGGGGAGAAGCGGCATGCTGATGTATGAGTCTGTCTGGATTGGATGCACCTGTGGGAGTTTTCAGGCGAAGGATTGAGGAGTTTGTTGCTTTTGAACAAAAGATCAAGGATTGTGGAACAAAAGTTGGAGAGTGGAAAAGGCAGTTTTTGGCATAAACTGGTATGTGAATGGTTCGGATGGAATTGGAGATAGATAATGAAGGGGAATATGGAGGGAGAGGAAGAGGAAGAGAACGAGGAAGAATTAAAATAGATGAAGGAAAGGGAATCGGAGATAGCCAAGATAGTAAACGGGATTTAGAAGGAAGCAGTTCAGAGGAAGAGAGGGTAGCTGGGAGAAAAGTTGTGAGTGAGGAATTTAAAGTAATTCTGAAACTTAAGAGTGAGGAAGATCAGGAGAAAATTAGCCCAATTGGGGTGTCAAGAGAAATTAAAAAGAAAATAGGAGTTGTTGAAATGGTAAAGATTTTTGAAAGATTTTCAGTCTTTTGATAGAATGTAAGGATATAGAGCAAAAAGAATAAGGCCTTCGATGTGGAGAATATATGTAAAAGAACTGTGCTGGAGGAAAAAATGTTGGGATAAAATAAAAAAAATTAGAGGGGTGATCTATGGGATCCCTCTAGATGAGGATCTGGAAAAACTTAAGAGGAATATTGTTGGAGCAAAGGTGACTAATGTGAAAAGGCTGTCAAGAACTGTGGATGGTGAGAGAGTGGGGAGTCAGTCAATCCTAGTGGAGTTTGAATTGAAGGAAAAGAGTTGCCAAGTAATATAAAAATAGGATATATAAGTTTCCTAGTCAGACCTTATGTACCTCCACCACTTTGGTGTTTTAAATGCCAAAGGTTTGGACATATTGCGGCAGTTTGTAAAGGAAAGCAGAGATGTCCAAAATGTGGGGAAGATCATAAATTTGAAGAATGTAAGAAAGACGTACAAGAGAAATGTTGTAACTGTGGGGGAAGTCATAGGGTTACGTACGGAGGATGTGAGGTAAGAAAGAGGACTAAAGAAGTTGTGCAGATTAAAACATCTAAAAATATTAGCTACGCAGAGGCTGTTAAAAATGTGTAGGAGCAGGAAAAAAGAGGTCGAGCAAATGGGGAGTCAAACAACACGGCAATCTAAAATAATACCGGAAGAAAAGGTCACTTACTCAGTGGAAAATCTAGTCTTATTCATAGCTTATGAATAAGACAAGAATAAGCACAAAACCGAGAAGATTAAAATAATAGTGAGAGGAGCTGAAAAATTCTTGGGGTTTAAGGAAGGCACATGGGAAGAAATAAATAAAAAGCTAGAGGTGGATAAGAAGTCGGGACCAGCAAGTGAAAGTAGTTTATGTTAATACTGCAATGGAATGCTAGGAGTTTGATAGCTAATGGACAGGAATTTAAAGGTTATATTGACGAGCTTGAAGTCCAACCAGATATAATATGTGTGCAGGAAACTTGGTTAAAATTAACATTAGATTCTGTGATTAGAGAATATGTTAATATAAGAAGAGATCAAGAAGAGAGAGGGGAGGTGGAATATTTATTAAACGAGGGATAAAATATCAGGTTTTAGGGAAAAGGAAAGAACTAGAATTCGTAGTAATTGAGGTATGGGAGCAGGGAGGTAAATTTAAAATAATACATTTTTATAATCCATGTAAATCGTTATTGGCTGAAATAACGGTGGAATTATTAGATTATTTGGAGGGAAGAGTAATTTGGTGTGGGGATTTCAATGCAAAAAGTACACTATGGGGTAATAGTAAAGATAAAAATGGGCAGGTTATAGAAGAAGTGATGGAAAAGAAAAAATTTAGTATGTATTAATGAGAGAAGGGGAACAAGAATCAATATAAGAACGGGGATGGAATCATCTATTGATCTATCAATTGTATCAAATGATGTAGCTGGTATTTGTGAGTGGTCAGTTGATAAAGAAACTACACTAGGTAGTGATCATTGTCCTATAACTATAAGGGTAGGAATAATTAGAAATGAGTATAAAAAGAGTGTGAAGAGATTGAACTTTAATAAGGCAGATTGGAGTAAGTTTAGATATTTGAGTGAAATGTATTTAGAAAAGGTAGATTTTAAAATGCATATAAATGAAGTAAATGCAAGTATCTCAAAGGTAATAACGGAAGCAGCAGAAAACTCTATTAAAAAGTCAGGGAGTATTAATGATAAGAAAAAGGTGCGATGGTGGACAAGTGAGTGTAAGGAAGCAATTAAATTAAGAAATGAAGCCTTGAAGGTATTAAAACATAACCCAATCTATATGAACTTAATTGATTATAAAAGGAAGCAAGCAGTAGTAAGGAGGATTATAAAGAAAGCTATGAGAGACTATTGGAGAAATGTTTGTAGTACAATAGGGAGAGAGAAGATATGGAAAGTAATTAAAAAAATGAATGGTATTAAAAGAGAGTTTGATTATCCTGTATTAAGTAGAGAATGTTGACATAATTAAAGCTGAGGTATTGGTAAGATTATTTAGTAAGATACATAGCACAAATAACATTAGCGAAGAGGGAAGAAAAGGGAGAGAAAATACTGTTCTTGAGAATAAAAATTAAATACAGAGTGATGAAGAAATAAATAATTTTTTGAATGTTGATTTTACCAAAGTGGAATTAAATTGTGTGCTTAGAAAGACCAAAAATACAGGTGAAGATAAAATTTGGTATAGAATGATAAGTCAACTAAGTGATAAGTCAAAAGCTATAATATTAAAATTATTCAATAAAATATGGGAGGAGGGAAAATTACCAGAGTTATGGAAGGAATCTATTATTGTACCGATGGCTAAACCAGGAAAAGATCATTCAAAACCAGAAAGTTATAGGCCAATAGCATTAACTTTGAACTTATGTAAAATAATGGAAAAAATTAATAATAATAAATTAGTGTATTATTTAAATAAAAAGGGATATATTTCTAATTATCAAAGTGGTTTTCGTAAAGGGAGGAGCACTAATGACTCAACATTATGTCTTGAGCATGAAGTTAGAAGAGCTCAAGTAAACAAAGAAAGTGTAGTGGCTGTATTTTTCGATACTGAAAAAGCATATGATATGATGTGGGTAGAGGGTTTATTAATTAAGTTACACAAATTGGGGATTAGAGGAAAAATATATGAATGGATTAAATACTTTTTTAACAAACAGGAAATTACAGATAAGAATTGGAGTAGTTTCAGATAAATATGTAGTGGAAAATGAAACGCCACAGGGGAGTATTATAAGCCCATTATTGTTTTCTGTTATGATAAATGACATATTCAAAAATATCGGAAAGGATATGGGTTGTTCACTCTTTGCAGATGATGGAGCTGTTTGGCTGTTTGGAAAAGAGGGAAAAATGTTGAGTTTATAGAAAAGAAATTACAAGAGGTAATTATTGATATAGAGGTGTGGGCTCTGAAATGGGGATTTAAATTCTCAGTGGATAAAACGAAAGTAATTATATTTTCTCAGAAAAAAAAAAAAAGTAATAGATTTAAAATTATATAATCAAAAATTAAAGCAGGTAAAGAGTATAATTTTTGTTTGTTTGTGGTTTGATGAAAAATTAAAATGGAATATTCACATTCAAAAGATTGTTGATAAATGTAAGAGAAAATTGAATATACTGAGGTGTTTGGCTGGTAGTGAATGGGGGCAGACAGACAATCGTTAAAACAGATTTATACAGGGATGATCAGATCCGACTTTGATTTTGGTTGGTTAGTTTACAGTTCAGCAGCTAAAACTCATCTGGATAAATTAGACAATATTCAACATCAAGCATTAAGATTGTGTACTGGAGCATTTAAAACAACACCTACAACAGCATTAGAAATAAAAACGGGAGAAATGCCATTAGATCTAAGGAGAACTAATCTAGGAATTAATTATTGGTTAAATTTGATCTGTAATAAATGTGATCATCCAACTCGGGAAATTTTAAAATCATGTTGGGAAAAGGAAAAGAAAGAGATGAGGAGTTATGGATGGAAAATTGAAAAGGAAGTAAAGGAATTTAAAATGGATGTTTTAGAAATTAGTCAAACAGATCCAACATCAATTATACCACCCTGGATTCTTCCAGAAATTATAGTAGATATATCATCAATGGTAAAGAAACAAGACAAAACTAATGTGGTAGATAGATATTCAGTGCAATCACATTTAAATCATTATTATCTACATCTCCAAATTTATACAGATGCATCAAAAATAGATGGAAAAATGGGAATAGCATTTTCAATCCCAGAATTCAATTTGAAAATAGGGAAGATAATTACAGATGGGTTATCAATTCATACAGGAGAAATGTTAGCTATACTATTGGCATTACAATGGATAGAGGACGTAAAACCACTGCAAGCAATAATTTGCTCAGATTCAAGCTCGGCTTTAAGCATAAAATATATTAATATGGATAGTAGGATGGACATCTTATTAGAAATATATCATACTCTATTTAGAATACAAAATATGGGGTTAGTAGTTGTTTTTGTATGGGTTCCAGCACATATAGGGGTAGAAGGAAACGAGTGGTCTGATAAATCGGCAAAGAAGGCAAAACATAATCCTATTAGTTTTACAGTTAGGACAAGTAAATCTGAAGGGAAAAGTAAAGTCAATGAGGAGCTGATGAAAATATGGCAGAGAAGGTGGGATGAAAGTTTAACAGGAAGATGGTTTTATAAAATTCAGAAGTTTGTAGGAAGGAAAAGGAAGGGAAGAAGAAACAGGAAGGAGGAAAGAATAATAAGGTTACGGTTCGGTCATACAGGGCTTAATTATTCACTTTTTAAAATACAGAAGCATAAAACTGGAAAGTGTGATTATTGTGAGAAGTTTGAAACAATAGAGCATGTTATTTTTGAGTGTTATAAATATGAAGAAGAGAGAAGATGCATGTTGGGAGAGTGTGAAGGTATTAAAGAAAGGTTTAATTTATCAGATTTTTTGAGGAGGGATTTGGGGAGTAGACATGTTCAAATAATTATTCGGTTTCTTAAAAAAACAAAGTTATTTCATAGAATCTGAATAGCGTAAGATGGTGGTGCATGTGTAAAGAATAACGAAGAGTGGTATATAAAGCTATATGCAAGTAAGGTTATATAAGAAGGTGTGTATGTGCGAGTGTATGTTTAGTCAGAAATTATTGTAGGGATTAGGTATGAAGTAAAAGTATATAGATCATCACGAACCACACTCCATACCAGTAGGTGGCGGTAATGCTACTGAAAGTTTGTTGCTAACCGCCAATAAAAACCAAGAAGAAAAAGAAGCGGCGGCATGCCTTCAAATTTCTCATTTGCTAACCTAAGCTGACAGACACGGCATGGAGAGGATTAAATAGAAATAAAGGCCTAAAGTAGCTTTAGAAACAGTGCAGAGATTTACAGCTGAGATGGGAGAATCTATTGACTGGAAAACTTAGTCAAGCACTCCACAAATCTGGCTTAATTGAAAAGATGCATCAAACAGAAATTGCAAAAAAAAAAAAAAAAAGTCTGAACTGCAGTTTACCATAATCGATGTTGGGGATAAAGGCAAGCATGTAGGACAGAGGTATTAAACTCCAGTCCTCAAGGGCTGGTGTCCTGCAACTTTTAGATGTTCCTCTGCTGCACCACACCTGAATAGAATAATTAGGTCATTAGCAAGGCTCTGGAGAACTGATCTTCACAGGGAGGAGGTAATTAAGCCATTTCATTCCACTGTTTTTTACCTGTGGCACATGTAAAAACTGCAGGACAGCGGCCCTTGAGGACTGGAGTTTGACACCTGTGATGTAGGAGAAGGTGTTGTGGTTAGATGAAACTGAACTGAACTTGGCAGCATTAAAAATTTTGTAAGTGGTGGAAAACTTACTCTGCATGTCACCCTCTCATGACACAATCATCTGCTGTGAGCTATGGTAGTGGCAGCATCATGATATGGAGAAGCTTTTCTTCAACAGGAACAGGGAAGCTGGGGAGAGCTAATGGGAATATGAATTAAACTAAAAATATACTACCATATATTCTGGATTTTTTTTTAAAGCCATCACTAAAGACGTTGAAGTTTGTGGTTGTAACGAGACAAGATGTGAAAATGTTTGTGCGGTACGAGTTAACGAGATAAACAAGTTAGCTCTGTCGTTAAGTCAAGTTTTTATCACCTGCCGATTTTAGCAAAAGTTAAATCTTATTTTTGTTTTGAGGACGTTGAAGGACTTATCCCTTTACCCCTTTACGCTTAGAAGTGTGTCGTCGCCCCCTGGTTGAAAAGGGGTGCAGGTTTTAATGTTTTTTAATGTTTTTATTTTAATTTTAAATTTTTTTTTACTGTTTATTCAATGTTACGTGACTCTGTTTCTGTTTTTAATGTTGTAAAGCACTTTGAAATGCTTTGTTGCTGAAATATGCTATACAAATAAACTTTGATTGATTATCCATGCCTTCACTACAACTCGTTTGGATTATTGCAATTCATTATATAAAGGCATGGATAAATCACAGATGCAAAGGCATAACTTCTTACTGGAACCAGGAAGCATGACCATATAAGGCCTTTACTGGCCTCTTTACACTGGCTGCCCGTCTTTTATTGAATAGATTTGAAGATTCTTTTATTAACTTATAAAGTTTGAAATGGTTTAGGCCCCCTTATCTTCAGGACCTTTTAAAATTTCAGTCTGTGTCCAGAACCCTACGATCAAATAATCAGCTATTACTGACAGTTCCTCGGACTTGACTTAAGAGGAAAGGATATCAGGCTTTCTCTGTTTTGCTCCTATTTTATGGAACAAGTTGCTTTTCCAGATTAGATCTGCCCACAGCCTGGATCATTTTAAATCGCTTCTGAAAACTCATTTTTATTCTTTGGCATTTATTTGAAGTAGTGTTTTGATACTGTTTTTATCAATTTGGGTTATTGTTGTTCCTGTACAGCACTTTGGTGAAATGTTATACCTGTTTTGAAAGTGCTATATAAATAAATTTGACATTGAGTACTTTTGGCAGGCACTGTAGATAAGTAAAACCCTTAAACCTGATTGTGAATACAAATGAGTATTTTACTTCTGTCATGTTTGACTATGTAGATTACCTGGATTATTGGTGGTTGGGAGGTTTGAGAGAAGTTTTGTTAGCATCAGTTTGTAATAATATAAAACTTTAAATTTATTCTAATTTAAATATGTGCTGAATATAAATATATACAATGCAATCTGAGGTTGTTCTTTTTATAGTCAGTGGTTGGAGGAAGCCATGAGAGAAAATGATCCCAATTCCTGTTTCATCTTCTTGGTTGGCACCAAGACTGACCTTCTGGTGAGTGTCTTCTAAATCTGATGTATATGCTGAAAGAACATACATTATTCTGTTGCACAACTAACTTTATGTAAAGCCCTCAGATGAAAGGGAGAGAACTGAAAAAGATGCTGTCCATATTGCAGCAGAGATGCATGCGGAGTTCTGGACACTTTCAGCCAAAACAGGTAAAACTTAGACTTCATGCTGTCAGTGGTGTATGCTTATGGAGTGAAAATAGTCTCAAAATATCTGTGTGTGTGTGTAAAAAGATTTCTGCATGCATTAAAAGATTTGTGCATGTGTAATACTGGATTTGTAAACCTTAAAAGTAAAATAAACCTTCTCCTACCCCTATAAATGTTGAAAAAGTACACACAAGTCACCTGGTACACACACACACACACACACACACACACACACACACACACACACACACACACACACACACACAAAACTGCATTTACACACAAATTCGGTTACGAGTGCACAACTATTTTTGAGACTCATTTCACGCTTCGGGGAAGCTCCCAGATTTGTGTGTAGATGGTGCGTTTACATGCTATTAAAAGCTGGGACATCTGAGTTTTGCTCCGAGTAGTGATTTTATCCTCTGACGTTTCTCACTGTGCTTGTGCCGAAGTGGCAAACACATTAGTTCAGTGGAAAACGGTAGATCTCAGAACTTCCATATAATATCCTAAAATTATTTATAGACATATTGTGCATTTTTGAGCCGGAGTACCGGAGACTAAGGGGTCTGAAAAAGGACCACTGGGTGGCGGAATGATTCACTGACCGGAAAAATAGCCAGGCAAACCCAGAAGAAGACGGAACGTCCCGGTGGTCTGTCCTCTGAAGTAAGTAGAAGCTAAACCTGCAGGCTTTGCTCTCTGATTATAATGAGACATGGAGTAATTATAAATGATTTCAGATTACGTTTTATATGTCTGGTATTTTGATACTCTGCCCTCCTCATATGTTTCTGTTAGGGGGAGCTAATGTTTATGTCAGCTATGCTACGTTAGCTGTTGGGAGCTAAGTCTGTGTATTTTTATTGTCTCACTCTGTCTTCAGTCTTAATTTTAACCCAGGTTGATCTAGTTTTATGATGCCGAAGTCGGTAAGCATCTTCAGGAGATTATAGCAGTTATAGATGTTGGTCATTATCACTGAAACTGTATTTTGTTGCTGGAGCAGTAATGAAGGTAGATCTGGACCTGCAGGAACATCATCTGCAGTTAGACTTTATTCACCATAACAAACTGAAAGGCAGTGGCCAACTGCACATTATTCAGATGGATGCGAAAACATAAATCGGCGCCCCCCCCCCCACCAAAAGGAAAGGAAGGAACGTCAGCGTAGAAAACATACGCTCGCTCGCTTCCCCCCCCCCCGAGGCGAGGATACGTTAAGGGTGAAACTCGCGCTAGATTTACCTCATTATGTGCGGGAGGTGAAGGAGCGTAAGGCGCGCTGAAGTGTATGGGAAAACATAATCGGCACCCTCCAGACGGGGTTTTGGCGCCCCCTATGGTGCTGCGCCCCTATGCGTTGCATGCGCTGCATACCCACTTTTTGCGCCACTGCTGAAAGGTACTTAATTTATGTTGACTTCTCAACATTTAGATTTAGTCTAATGTTCGCACATAGGCCTGTCAGAATAATCAATAAATCAATTAATCGGATGATAAAACAAATTTAATAATTTCCATTGGTATGATTTATGTTTCTCTTTTTTTCTCTCTTTCTACCGAAAATTGGATAATAAAAGTCTTCAGTTTGGTACTTTGTTCTCAATTAGACCTAATTTTGAAAAGCAATTTTGTTAAAAAAAAGACTTCAAAATTCATTAGTTTTATTTATTCTGGATATTAAAAATGTCTTCCAGTTCCAGTGTTATGTTCATTAGAATTTAAAGTTTAATGACCTTTGAGAATGTGTTCTTGCATTATTATTATTATTATTTCATCATTATCATTATATTACTTTAAAAAATGGTCTCAAAACAACAACATTATCGTTTGTCGAGAACTTCTTGAACAATTTATCATACAGTAAAATCTTTCATGGTGACAGACCTATTCACACATCCTCCAGAATCATCAGATTAAACTGTGTTTGTGTCTGGATCTCTGAAATCCACAGAGACCCTATTTCATCGGCCCTTAAGCAAATATATACCTCATCTGTAAACCAGGACAAACCTGCTGTTCCCGTTTGTCTTCATTTCAAGTTGACTAATGTAGATGGTAAAATATATTCAGATGGTTTAGATTTTCACAAGCAGTATATTTCTTTCTCAACTGGTATTTTGACACAATTGACAGCTAATAAACACACACTTAAGAAAATAAATATTTTATGCATTTATTTAAAGCATCACTGCAAAAATAGCCTCCACAGAAAAACATTTAATGCATATATATTTGATCAACATAAAAAGAAAAAATTCTACATACATTGTGATGATTCAAGTAATTTTCAGGTTCAGTAATGTTTTGTCACAGTTAGGCCTGTCGCGATAAACGATAAATCAATTAATCACACGATAAATTAGGGTTAAAATTAAACCTATTGACCTCATTTTAATTATTGGCTTTATTGTCTCTTCCTGCCCTTTTCTCTTTCTGTTGATACTGAATGAAAAAGACTCAACTCCGGTGCTCTCCACTGACCCTCCCTTCCTCATTTCCTTAGTGTAATGTTCAACTCACACTACACGAGTTATCGGCCCATTTTCAAAACCTGAGAGACACATTAGCCGACAGAAATCCTAGGTATAACGGTTCGTGCCGTGTGGTGTCCAGCCACATGGGCACAAAATAATGGCTACAAGTCCAGTTAACTAATTTTAAAATCAGGCATTAATCAATGCTTTACTAGAATCTACCTGAGATGCATGTGGCTAGAGTCAGCGTAAAGTCCTGACTGAATGAAAATCATTATAACCTATTTATGTCACGTTAACGAAGAACAGCTGAAAAGTTACCGGGTTTATGAACTGTGGTAGCAACTTCGCTCCAACTCCTCCTCTTGTCATTTCTATATTCTTTGCACGAAATGTTGAATAAACATTAATGTTGTTTCCACATATCATCTCCAATGTCCACTGGATTTTGGATTGCACTGTGTCAGCTGTTTGGGATTCTCCTCCGTAATTTCCCCTCAGAAAGCACGGAGGAGAATCCGCACTTTCTGATTGGCTACCTGTCACATTCAACAGGCAGCGTTAAGCTCAGTCGAGGAAAACCCCTGCTTTAGATCAGAGCGGCCACGACGATCTAAATCACACTACATGATGATTGGTTACGAAATCACCAGCGACAATCTTAGATCGGCCAACATTCTAAGATTGTCGTAAGGGAAAAATGGGGACAAAAAAAATCGTGTAATGTGAAGGCCAATATAGTATACAGACTTCATAATCTGCACTCTTTTGGTTGAATCCAGTATTCATTTCCACTTTGGCTTTATGTTGTTTAGTTTTTATTCAAGTACGTTTTTTGTTAATGGAGACTGAGAATCCATTTTATTTTGGTTTTTGGTTGTTTAGTTTATTAGTTCCAGTATTAAGTGTTCTTTTGAAAATAAAGTGTTTCTATCTATGGCAGGAAATCGCATGCATTATTACGTCATTTCCATTAAATCAGTGTCAAAAGGTCTTGAAACAATATTATCATTTATCGCAATAATTTTTTTAGACAATCGCTCAGCAAAATTTGTTATCATGACAGGCCAAGTCACAGTCAAGTTTGTCAGTGCCTCAGCTGTTCAGGAAAATCAACATCATTTTTTCTAACACTGTTTATTTGTACTTTTCTCTGTATCTTCAGACAATCTGCAGCAGCTGAGATTCTGGGAGGTTCAACACCAAAACCTGAAGCTTCAAACTGAGCCGTCAACTGAACCAAGATGCCTTTCAAACAACTACAGTAGTTAACCTGCTCTGTTGGTAGATGTTATGTTGTCTCCTCAATCTGTACAGACTGACCTTGGTCGTCTTTGAATACACAGCTTTATGGTGTTTTTCTTTTGTTAATTGATTATAGTAAATATTTGAACATCCATGTAAGTTGGAAGACATTTCATTGTTAACTTTAGGTAGCTGTGAAACCACCCATGTTAATCTGAACCTATTTTGTTAAAGATTGAACAGATTTGTTGCAATCTTAAATATTTAATCTCTCCTTTGTGTGCGGTGAAATTAATATTGAAGTTAATTCAGAAAACACTTTTGTCATCTTCTTTCTACAGTATAAATTGAATGATGCCTCTATTAAAATCATATTTGTGACATCAAAGTTTTTTTCTGTCATAAAGCAGTGGTCAAACTATGGCTAAATGTTTGTAATTTACTTTCAACAAATGGAAACCAAAATGGTTTTAAAGTAAAGACACTATGTAAACTCCTCATCTACCTCAACACAGGTAAAGTTTACACTGTGACCATGATTGAATGAAAATTGTACAGCAGGGTTTTAACTCCAGTTCATAAGGGTCGGTGTCCTCCAACCTTTAGATGTCTATTCTTTAACGCACCTGAGCCAAATCATGAGGTCAGAGGTCATTTTTCTGGCCAGCAAACCATTCCGCCACCCAGTGGTTGTTTTTCAGACCACTTGGTCTCCCGTACTGCTCAAAAATGCACAATATGTCTATTAATAATTTTAGGATATTATAAGGAAGTGCTGAGATATACAGTTTTCCACTGAATTAACGTATTTGCCACTTTGGCACAAGCACAGTGAGAAACGTCAGAGGATAAAAACACTAGACTCAGAGCAAAACTCAGATGGCCCAGCTTTTATTAGCATGTAAACGCACCATCTACACCACAATCTGGGAGCTTCCCCGAAATGTGAAATGAGTCTCAAAAATACCACTCGTAACCTCATTTGTGTGTAAATGCAGTTTTGTTTGTGTACCAGGTGACTGGTGTGTACTTTTTCAACATTTATAGGTGTAGGAGAAGGTTTATTTTACTTTTAAGATTTACAAATCCAGTATTACACATGCACAGATATTTTTACATACGCACAAATGTTTTTACGCACACACTATTTTCACTCCATATATGCTGCAGTTTAAACAGCTTCCATCCACTGAGTACAACACAAGTCTTTGTTAGAATTATTTGCTGTCATTTGCAGGGGAAAACGTGCAGGCATTTTTCTTTCGGGTGGCTGGTTTGGCTTTTGAAAACTGTATAATGAAGGATATGGAGAAAGGTGTTCCAGCTAGTATTGGCTGTGGGAATGCTATCAGTGAGTAAATAAGTCTGATAATGTCAGAAACTAACAATGAATGAATGAATATACTTTATTAATCCCAGAGAGAAAATCACAATAAGAGTTCTTGTATATACATACATATGTTTGTCTTGTCAGAATCGGATCGTATCACTCTCGCAGAGGGCACATATCCTGAGGTGAGGAGAAGCTGCTGCTGATAGTCTGCCTGTTGAGGAGAGCTGCTCCTCACAGATACAGCTGCAAGAATCAAAGTAACTGGCCATGTTCCACCAGACTGACATGTGCCTTATTGCTTACTCTATATGTTCTTTTCTTTCTCAAACCACCATGTTTTTCTAAGTTTGTAAATAATTCAATCAAATCATAATGGGTTGATACTGCCAGTGTTTTTCATATTGCATGTTATATGACAAACTCCAATTATGTCCTGATTATGTGGACAGTAGGCACATAAAATACAGATTTAGATGGATTTACTATTCTAAAAGTAAACTATAGGAACTGTTTGGAAAAGGCAGATATTTTCTTTGCTTAAATTCTTCCTGTGAGTAGAAGTATTATGTTTTTCTGAGTCTAAGGTGTCTGTTCCTTTAATCAGTGTTTAGTGGACTATGTCTCATCCATCTTGTGTAAAGCACAGAGGAAATATGTATTATAAAATGTATGTGTCTCAAAAGTAATGGTTATGTGAATGGTTCTAAATGTTTATGAACTATGACCCCCTTATGAAGAAGATCGTTGGAGACAATGTTCCGTTTCCTGGAAGTGGGTCACTGGGACCCCACTGTGGAGCCAGGCCTGCAGGTGGGGCACACTAGCAAGCCCCTGGTGGCCGGGCCTTAATGCATGGACCTCGGCCAGGAACAGTTTGAAGAGGAAACATGGGTCCCCCTTTCCACCACCACCTGTGGGAGGGGCCAAAGGGATCAGGTGCAGTGTGGGATGGGTGGTGGCCAAGGGTGGGGACTTTGGTGGAAGTGGATGGATGAATGGATATAAATTAAAACATTGGTAAAAATTCTAAGCAATGCAGCTGTTTCTTATAAACAAGGGTTCCGTATATAGAGACCAGTATTTTTCCTCCTGAACAAGCCCCTGAATGAAGACTGTTAGAGTAATGCTCAGGGTTTGCAATTATTGTTTTTGTTTAATGACATAAATTTTTGCATATTGACCTCCTGATTAAGTCTTTTTCAGCCTGTTCAGCATTTTAAATCATTGACTCTTACACTGCTGTGTTGCCAGGAAACAGGCTAGGTCCACCTCTGGTTAAACATTTCCCTATTACACACAGCTCATTTGAATGAATGGGTCAGGAGGCCCTGGTACCTTTTCAATGTTGGTGACTAGGTAATTCAGTCAATTGAATCAGGATTTGTGGAGCAAGGGCACATCTAAAATGTGCAGTGCAATAGACCAAAAGGACACTAAACCTTAATTGGTCCTTTTTAATGTTTTGTTCACAAGTGCAATGACCAAAATCCCAAATAGTTGATTAGAACAACACATTTGTCCACAGATTTGGTCAGATTTTCCACCTGTGTGCAATAACCTACTATTGACACTGTTGTGTAATGTTTAAGACTTACTTGGAAGAATTATGGTAAAACATTTTACAAATAGGAGTTTACTGCTTGCAGCATATTTGTGATCTAGGAGTAAATAAGCCAGAAAGCGAGGAAATTTAATTAATGGATATGCTACATTTTCCCATTGGAAAAGTGCCAAGCTCCAGAGCTACTGTCCTGCAGTTTTTAAATCTATCCTTTTCCCAACACGCCTAATGAATTTGTTGAATTCACTCATCAGAATTCAGCTGATGAATGAATTCAGCTCTAGTAACGAACTATTTGTTTATTTCAGCAGCTGAACCTGGGCAGCTGTTAAGAACCACTTGCGTTAGAAGTAATTTTTTATTGCTATTTTAAAGCTGACGCTGTAAAATGCTCCACACACCGAGTTTTAGACTTTTAGTGGGATCGACTGATAACACAGCCGAAGTGAGCACTCTTTCAAACGAACAATCTTCAAACAGTAGAGAACCAATCACGCTACAGCTTTCAATGTTTCTCATGTAGAGAGCCAATCACGATAAAGATTTGGAGGAAGTGTTGTGGGACTTTTTCAAGCTAGTAAAGGACTAAACATAGGTACAGCCTAAACGGTTTTTCATTGCTTTCAATATATTAAAAATAAAATATGTGAGAATATATAGAAACATCACGAATTGTTCTGAAGGGTTCGTATTAATGTAGTGGTCATTTGACACTCTACACGTCAGCTTTGTCGGAGTCCCATGCTAGACGGCAAACGTCAACTTTCCAAAGCTGCCTCTGGGAGTTGGGGCTCCCAGTGTTTTCAGGTACGATTACATGTAGTGTTTATTCGTTTTTATAAATGTATTAGCTTTTATATTTTCAAATTGTACTTGCAGCATCCACTTAGTTCAAGGCATCAAGGAACGTAAACTTTTGGGGCTACATGTTATATTTATAGAAACTAACACTGCACATCACAGTGAAAAATGACAGCAATAGCATCGTGCTGTGGGGATGCTATTATATAGGGAAGTTGCGTGGAGCTAAATACTGTGCAGTCATAGACGAAAATCTGCTATAGGCTGCAAGAGTTAACGTCTAGCTAAACATCCAGCCAGAGGTAGTTTAGATCAAAGCATGTTCATGTGGCCCAGTGAAACTTCAGCTCTATAAACCTTTGAGAGGCTGTGTAAATAATTTGCGTTCATAATGTGAAAAAATCTGAAATGTTCAAGGGGAATATATACTTTAGTCGGACACTATTTTGGCTTAAGCTTAAATGAAAAATAACCTGTTTTGGCAAACCTTTCTTTCTTTAGCTTTTCCAGCATGAAGACAAATAAGTCTTATAAACTCGTAGTGCACAAGAAAGGTTTTGGTGGAAGTGGTAAGAAGAAACTTTGAATGCCTCAGTCAGCACCTATTGATGTAAATGTTTTTGTGGGATTATATTGAAAATGAGCTTATTCACTGAGCAGATGATGAGCTGGTTGTCAACCCAAAAATCTTCCCTCAAGTCAACCTGGGAGACATAATTGAGATTGCTCACCCTATAGATGACTACAGGTGAGATAACTTAAAACAAGAAATGGTGATCTGGATGGCTTATATTGTTTTTCTGAACTTTTTTTATTTGTTGTTGACACTCAATGAGTGTGATATGACTGTGTCTTTTGGTTTGCAGTCCTCTTCTGCTTCAGGTTAAAAGCTTAAAAGAGGATCTTCAGAAAGGTAAATAAAGTTTTATCCTGGGGGGTTAGTTGCATTGACTGAGGCTTGGTTGTTGCAGCAGGAGTACAGAACTAGAATAAGTTATAATTCACCTCTTCAGTCTGCCCAGGACAAGCCACAGCTGGCTAGTATACTGAAACTAGCCACCATCAGTGTGTAAATATGTGCATGAATGACTGAATGAGTGTAGTGTGAAGTGCTCTGGGATCCTCTGGACTTGATAAAGAGCTGTACAAGTATAGGCCATTTATGATAATAGGGGTGCACCAATAAATCCACCCCAATTTATTTTATTTTGGGAGATCGGTGATCAGCTGGTACTTGCATGTGAAGCCAATCTCATCCACCAGTTTTATCTACTTTCTAAGAATCAACCACTGTCTCTTTGCTCTGCAGTGAGAGAGGACTGACTGACAGACCCACCCATCAGGTCACGTCTACACGTGCGCGTTTAACTATAGTCACCCTACTGTTACCAATTTAGAAACTCTGTTGCTATACTTAGTAACTTCTGATTTCAGATTTTTTTCAGACGAAAAAAACCCAAAACAAAATCAGAATCTGCAGGTCGGGTTTTTTAATGATTGGTGCGTCCTTATATATAAATTGGCTACGCCCTTGAGAGCAAGGACGTAACTCCTTTGACAACATTTTGAGAGCAAGGATGTAACTCTCAAATTTGAGAGCTCAAATGTAGCTCTCATTATCCACTTTCATCTTAGTGGATAGTGGGGGGGAAAAAATCTTTAGTCTTTGGCCACTTTATTTTCCTGGGTTGAAGTGAACCTTGTGCAGAGAAAAGTTAGTTCTTTTCTGTTGTTTTGTCACATTCCAAGTTATTATTATTTTTTTTTTACATCTTTGAGCATAAACCATCAAATCTGTCCATAAATATCTTGATACCACATTGCAGAACCTTTGCAATGACTTCATGCTTTGCATCATCATGCTGGACATCATCTTCTTTTGCAGAGACCATCAGTGTGGACCAGACCGTAGCACAGGCTTTCAAGCTTCGTGCCTATCAGGATGTTATTGTTAATATAGTTGACCCTAAGGTATGCTTTTGTTTTGGCTGACTTTAACTTTGTTCACTTGCTGGTAGTGCAGGATTTCTAACAGTTTTGTGTTTTCCACCAAAAGGATGTAACACTCGATCTGGTGGAACTGACGTTCAAAGATCAGTACATTGGCAGAGGAGACATGTGGAGGCTAAAGAAGAGTCTGGTGGGCCATGTGAATGCTGCCAATGCATACTCCACAATAACAAGGAAATCAGTTCCATTACCCCCTCCCTTGAAGTGGCAATAACAAGAACAACATTCTTTCTGGCCAGGATATGTCATACATTTGTGAAGTTTTCATGGTTCCTTTTTACTGCAGAATTAAAGTGTAATATGCATTACCCAAGCTCTACCCAGATAGCAAAAAAAGCTGCATGAACATCCCAACCCGGACTGAAACCTGAACAGCAAGAGAATTCTGTCTTGTTATTCTTGCAGCCCTGAGAGACTGAACACATTTTTCTATCCTGGTGTAGGTTTTTTGTTTTGGCCTTTTGTTTAATGCTGTGTGTAATTTATGTCATTTATGTTGCAGGTGAGCACATGTGCTTATGTGACTCAGAAAGTGGAGTTTGCAGGAATCAGGTACATTGTTACATTGGCTTCACAGCACTTGATGTTGAATTGACTTTGAACAATTTTTGGAAATTTGGGATTAAAAGCCTGAAATGTAATTTTTTTCAGCAATTTAGCAGTTTTAAGTATATATTTTTTAGTTCTGTGCAAAATAAAATTGTGCAATATAAGGACAAATGACATTACAATATTGTTGTTCTACTTCAATTTTCCTTTCATCATTTTAAAAATCAGACTTGAATCTCAGCATTTTACACATCAAACCCTTACTGAAAAGATAAAAAATACACCAAACCAGGAACATTATTGAATGGCCAAATACAGTCTACAAAAGTTGTGCAGTCTTATTTTATCAAAATGTTCAGCAAACTGTTGAACAGCCTCTTTTTAATGTTTTGATAAAGTCCCGACTCCATCCAACAAGTCCCAGACATCTGCTCGGTCTAGAGAACCATCGCCTCATATGCGCAGTTACATACAAAACATTCACTGGAGAGGCAGTTTGACGCTTTTATATTGTAGTATTTAAACCTGAAGAACAGTGTAATTATTCCCACACTGTCCGGACTGAAAGGTTTTCCATGGTATTTAAGTTTATGCAGTGATCCAACTAGATCAGCCTATGGAACATTTTCTCAATTAGACTTTTGAAGCTTCAAAGTAAACCTGAAATCCTGCGTTACTGAACAGCTAATAGCAGCTTGATTTTCCTCCACTGCTCAGCCAGTCCACATGGACAAAAACGTGACCTGCAACCAAAGTGTGCCTTAAGCTGACATCAAAACTGATAAATTATGACATTTCGGGTGCTACTCTTCATTCGACACACTGTTTAGTTGGTGTTAATGTTTACTGTTGTTAACTTTTTGGTGTTTTTGGGGATTTTTTTTCAGAGCCCAGGCCAGTGAATTATGGGTAAAAGGAGAAAAAGTGACCTGTGGCTACATTAGCGAGAATACCAGAGTGAGTTATGAAAAATAAATGAGTAAGGAGCTTTCCTTTGATATGTTCATATGGTGACATTTTTATAGCTAATTTTACTGATCCATAGTTGTACACAGTTTCATACAAACACTGTTGATACACACTGCCTGGCCAAAAACAAAAGTCACCACCTGGATTTAACTAAGCAAATAGATACAAACCTCCTATTGGATAATTAGTGCATGGGCAATTATCTTTCAGCTGGCAATACAATGCTGATCCAGAACGCAGCTGCTGATGTTCTCACCAAAACCAGGAAGATAGAGCACATCATCCAGTTCTAAAACCCTTCCACTGAGAGAATAGACTCTAAAATACTGTTGTTAGTTTATAAATCACTGAACAGCTTAGCAATACAAAACATTAAAGATCTTCTGTTGTTGTACTAACCTTCCAGACCTCTTAGGTCTTCTGGTTCTGGTCTGCTCTGCATCCACAGAACCAGAACCAAACATGGAAAAGCAGCATGGTATGTAGAACAGCTTCTATGTAATACACATCTGGAACAGACTTTCAGAAAACCGCAGAACAGCCAAATCGCTGAGTTCCTTTAAATCAAGATTAAAAACCCACCTGTTTAGAGCTGCTTTTGAACAATAATAAATGAAACACTTACCAACATTTTGATATGTAATGATGGCACTTGGCAAAATATAATGTTTACAGTAAAAATATAATGTTTACTGGTAATGTTTACACAGAAGATTGTGTGGTGTATTTTTGTGTTTTTATGATGTAAAGCACTTTGAATTGCCTTGATGCTGAATTGCACTGTACAAATAAACTTGATTAATTCCTGATTTTCACCAGTAGTAACACTTGGCTGTTGATCATATAACTAGTGTGATGGGAAAAAGTGTTTACATTGCAGTTCTGCGAAATACATCTATTTTGATTCAATTCAATTCAAAAATACTTTATTAATCCCAAAGGGAAATTATATGTTGTTGCAAGTCATTCAAATTCTTCAAGGAGTTATTGTAGACATGGCCACCTCATTATAGTGCAACAAGTTTTTATAAAAAAGGTTTCCCTTTATTATTCCCTTAATGAACATGTTTCTGTTAAGGAAATTTATTTTAGTAATTTCAGTTTGTGCAAATATATTGCTATTGGAAATGCAGCTATTGCCAGAATTCATTTGGCTCAAATTATGTCACTGTGACTGAGAGAGTAGGAGACACGGATTGTCCTCCACAGAGGTCACACCTGAACCTCACTGAGAATCTTTGATATATTCTGTCTGGATAAGACTTTAAGCAGTGGTCAGACTCTTCCATCATCAATACAAGATGTTGGTGAAAAATTAATGCAACACTGGATTAAAATGAATCTGGTGGTCAGGCAGTACCTCCATATATTTGACCCGATTTTCCATGGTAGAGACACTGAAACATCATTTCAGCACACTGTCCTTTTAGAAAAATAATGAAGGCATATTTGGAAATAAGGAGCAAAACATCCAAGTCAATCCTCAATGCATTCTTCTTGACATTTCATCTTCACAGCACGTCTTTCATGTTGAGTTATTAATTATGCCGACATGATGTTCTGGTTTCTCAGGTGGTTTTTAGATCAACGTCTGCTATGGTTTACATCTTCATCCAGATGAGCTGTGAGATGTGGGATTTTGACATATATGGTAAGTCATACCTGAGGGGTATCTGACTTGCAGCTCCTTCTGCATCTTTAT
This sequence comes from Poecilia mexicana, assembly GCF_051168715.1. NCBI lineage: Eukaryota > Metazoa > Chordata > Actinopteri > Cyprinodontiformes > Poeciliidae > Poecilia > Poecilia mexicana. The sequence continues at coordinate 28,813,475 of NW_028263386.1, forward strand.
AGGCAAAAGTTTTACTAGAATGTTTTACTTTTAGGGGATCTGTACTTTGAGAAGGCGGTCAGTGGTTTCCTGTCTGACCTGTTCACTAAATGGAAGGTTTGTGTCCTTTAGTTGTTGTTTTACTAACCTCCAGTCTTCTTGACCTGTTGAAAATGTATTCTTAGTGTTGTTCAACACTTCTGTTTGAAGCCCATTTTAATCATAAGGTTTTATGTATTGCAACATGGCTAAAAATAATAATCTGGACCAGGATTTGAAATCAAATAGAAGAAACCAAAATGATGGGCAGTAGCAGGAGTGGGTTCCCCATATACAGAGGTTAGTTCTCAATGCAGCCATCCATTAAGATGATCAGATTCGGTTCAGAGATCAGGAACCAAAGTGGTCAATCTAGCTTTTTTCACTTAAGACAGCTGGCCAAGGTTAAGCTGTACCTTCCTTGAGGCATTCACTTCTAGCTCTCGCTGAAGGCAGACGCTTTTTTCCTCTGCTCTCCTCACTACCCATTCTCACCTTGCTTGCTCTGTTTTTGTGCTGCTTTTTTGTAGTCTTTCTTTGCACCTCCTCCAAATCTACAAATTGTCTGGTTAACTAGTCTCAATGCAATTGATCAAATTTTCTAAATGAGAAAACTGGGGAGAGGACCGCCCACTTGTACTGTGGGGACACACCTCGAAGGATACTTCCTGGATTTATTTGGATTCATGAGAACAGGATTTCTTCTGTTTGGAGTTGGCGGATACCTGGCATATCAACAAAATTTGTGATGGATTGGGCCGACTAGCAAACACTCAGACTGACATGCTGTGAGGCAGACGCTGAAGTTGGATGCGATCCTTTCGTAGGCAAACTTTGGACGCTAAAACTTACTAACAGGATGGGATTGATCTTGGAGAAGTTGCTAGTTCCGGCCCAGTGGGAACGACCATGCTAATTTGGATGACTGGAATTAACAAAGATGTACTTGTTGAGACTCTAGGTATGATGAAAATTTTAAGTCTGCCTGATCTAAAGAAAATTTGTTTATTCTGAATCTGGCTCCCTTGAGTCAGCCTTGGCTTGCTGGCTATCTCAAATCTCCTGAAGTTTATTCAAACAAGTGCCCCTTGTTTACAGAGCTGCTTTTTGTCTCAGCAGCTCTGAGACAAAAACAGAGCTGCTGGGCTGATTCAAGATGGAACAAGCCGAGACTGATTAACATGATGTGTGTAATGCAGAGACCTTTGTATTCATTATAATATCGTCACGGTAATGCTTTGTCATTCATGCTCAATTGTTATGAGTCGGGGCTAAGCCAAATAAAAGCCCAATATACTCCTGAAGTCACCCGTGGAATCATATGGTGTATTACTTTAGACCTAAGAGGAACATTGACAAGCTGAAAAGGTTGTTATTACCACCAGGGAGAGAACTAAAACATGCAGGATGCCGGGCCTCGAGGACCCACTTTGGGCACCCCTGCTTTAGACCAATATTTATCTTATTGCTATCCAGAGAAACTTCTTGTAGCTTATAAATTATGAAGTACTTATACTTATAACAGGAGCATCTAGTTTATATACTCATTCAACCAAGAACAGGGATCAAACCGATTAGCTAGAACAAAAAGATCCAGAGGATTTCACTCAACCCAGAATAGGAATTAGAACAAATTTTGAATCCAGAGAAACTCCTCCATCTAGAGAAAGTACTTATTACCTTAGATCAACATTATCAAAACAAGAATCCAGAGAAACCCCTACTAGTTTATAAATCACAGACTACTTATTCTTAAACATGGGGTTATACTTTTTTTGTTTTCGTTTTTCTTCTTTTGCTCTTTCCTTTGGTTTGTTGTGTTGTATTTTCTTCTAATTCATGTAAAGCACTTTGGATTGCCTTGTTACTGAAAATATGCTATATAAATAAAACTACCTCACCTCACCTTAATGTTTTTTTTAGTAAGTTATAAATCAGCAGAAACTGGAGCTTTTTAACTCTCTTTTGAAGACTTACTCTTATGATCTAAGAGTAAGTCTTAGTACACATTGACACAAATGTTTTTGTGTTGTGTCCCTTTCCTTTCCAGTGTCTTTGTTAATCTAGTCTTTTAAAGTCTAACCCTGTCTAATGTTAAACAGTTAAATGTTTTACCTTTTGATTCCCTTTAGCATTTTGTTTGTTTTTTCCCTTGTAAAGCACATTTTACAGCCTAAAATGTGCTATGTAGATAAATTTGACCTTGACTTTATTCTTGTAATAGTACAACTTTCTTCTCATAATATTATCACTTTATTCTCATATTCAATTTCTTTTTCTTCACCTGCCCTAATACTCCATTATATGTAATCCTATAATAATTCAGGTTGGATGTAAAAAAAAAATCACCAAAAGTTATATATAAGAAATAAATAATAGTAATAATAATAATTTCCACAGGAAAATCAGCCGAAGCAACTTAAAAAAAGATTAACATTTATAACATTTCATGTTAACAGGAGAAGAACTGTAGTCATGAAGTGACCGTTGTGCTGTTTTCACGCACATTTTACAACGCCAAAACTTTGGGTGAGTGGATAAGATGATTAATCTTGTTCTCTGAGCATTATTAAAATAAAATTTTGCTTATGTTGTTAAACCCCTCAGAGGAGTTTCCTGAGAATCTGAGAGGATCCGTTAGACAGAATCATGAGGGACGCTATTATGAAGACTTCTACAGGTAAGCATCCCAACAGAAGGAAAGCCCACACGATGCCGATGTTTGATGGAAGCAGTCAACATGCACTTTTGTGATCAGGGTCGTGGCTCAGAATGAGAGACGGGATGAGTGGACGTCACTACTGGTCACCATCAAGAAACTCTTCATTCAGTACCCTTTTCTGGTTCGACTTAAAGAAGCAGGTAGTGGAGGAATCCAAATAATTTCTGACCTTTGAATCGGAATCCATTTATAACCTAAAGTTTTTGTTCATTTCCTTTGATGCCAGCTGGTTTTCCTGTGGGTTATAATTCCACTGCAGTGCAGGGAAACTACCTGGAGGCCATTAATCTGTCTTTTAACGGTGAGTGGTGTAAGACTGAATCTCTTCTTGTAGCATTATGGCTCTGTGGGTAAAGACATTTCTTTGTGTTGTAGAAGAAGGTAGAAACATGGGAAAAATGTAAAGGTTTCATCAAATTTACGTCAAATAATAGGTAATTTTTCCCCAATCAGTTTTAGAAAATCTTTCAAAAGAGATGTTGGACTCTCATACAGACTTTTACTTGGGTTATTTGTAAAATAGTTGGAGCAAATGGTCTTAACGTATGAGGCTTAACCATTTCATGGTTAAACCTACAGTATAGCCCCCAGTTAGTTTGAATATATTCTAGATGTATTGGAATACATTCTTTGTGTTGGTCTGATATTTAGTTCTACAATGGTAAGAGTATTCAGCTATCACTGTATGATTAACGGGAGTAAAAATGCCCTGGTACTTTAAAAATAAAAATGTGAAACATAACCTTATTTAATTTTTGACAGAAATGTAATAAAAGTAAGACAGTCTGTGACCTAATCTGACGTTGGTAACAACTGATGCTTCTTTAGTTTTCATGGTTTCACTGCAGGTTTTGGGGTACTGTCGCTAATTGTAGTTAGAAGAATTAGTCACTTTTTGAAAGCCATGATCGAAGTGGTGTTTAAGCCTTTATTCAACCAGATAATGAGCAATGCACAGAAACAGGTGGAGGAGGGTGGTGCTAAATTACTCTATGACTTATAAGACAAATCCGGTCCATTCAGAACTTTTATTGGCAAGGCAACAAAAGAATATTAAACCACTGATAACCAGGCTGCTCCTAGTTAAGAGTAAACAAAGTTTAATGCTGAAATTATTCACTGCTAAGATGAAAAGGATCAACGAGTTTGATGTCTTTTTGATGCTTGTGAAAATATGAGGGCTTTAAGTCACCAGATTTATCAATTTGTTTGGATGACTACATGTCATCCAAAATAATCCCCTTCTAGCACATTAATTACATGTATATAAACTTGCAAAAATAATTAATAATTTGAACACCATGCATTAAATGAAAAAAAGGCATTTTTTATTTGATAAAAAATAGATAATCTGTTCAAAATAATCTCGTGTTTTTCATGCTCTAGTGCATTTTTTTAATCCGTTAGCTTAATATTGCCCTTAATCAATCAATCAAATTTTATTTGTATAGCACATTTCAGCAGCAAGGCATTTCAAGGTGCTTTACATAATTAAAGAAAAACAAAAGAACTTTCACTCATATAGAAACAAATGTGATAGATATTAAGCTTTAATAAATTAACAAACTTTTCAGTCCCTTTTTATATACCAGTACATTTAAGAAGACTTTAAGCTTTCATCTTTTTTTAGTGTCTCAAACAAAACGTGAGCAGAACAGAATCACTTAACCTATTCATCAAAATGGAAACACATTTCAAATGCATAATTTTAAAGATGAGGATGTTGTTGTGGAAATATTTTCATTTTGCCTCGATGTAATTGAATCATTACTAATTTAATTGATGTGGATTGTTACACCCCTAGAAAATGTTTACTCGTTTTACCTTACAAAGACTAATACATGTTCTACATGTCTCCCTCAGTGTTTGACAAGCACTACATCAACCGTAACTTTGACCGCACTGGTCAGATGTCCGTGGTCATCACTCCAGGAGTAGGAGTGTTTGAAGTTGACCGTCTGCTTATGATACTGACTAAACAGCGAATGATTGATAATGGTCAGTATTTTGTTGAAAGCAATTGTTGTTTCCTCACAAATGAAGGGAACATGTGAAATATGAATGAGACGAACAATAAAATTGTATTGACCTGTTGTAGGTATCGGTGTGGACTTGGTGTGTATGGGTGAGCAGCCACTGCACGCTGTGCCGTTGTTTAAGGTGAGTCATTCTGAAGTATCAGCCTGTACTTGAGTTTCCATTAACCATAAAATTGCGCAAATTTAAATGACGAAAATAAAATCACTTAATAGAAACACGTCAGTTTTTGATAAAGTTTTTGTTCTAAGATAAGGTGGTTTTTTTGGCTATATCAAAATAGATGTATGTTGCAAAATTGCAATGGAAACGCTTTTTTTCCACATCACACAGGTCACATGATTAACAGTTGGATGTTACTACTGGCAAAATCCACAAAGAAGTTAAGAAGTAGTAGGAGAAGGGTTTGTTTTTTTTTTGGACAAAGTTGGGTGTCATTCTAACGCGTTGAGTTCATAGCTCTTCTGTAAAATCTCCAACTACAATTTCCCCAAAATGCCACATACATAGCCACTCCAACGTATAAGGGGCTTGTTGTTGCGTATAAGACGGCAACGTTTGCTTTGATGGATGATGACGAGCGCCATGGCTGCATTATGATATCTCATGTAACTGTTTGCATTCATTGCTACCATAATTTTTAATGACTTCTTGCATGAACAAGCGTATTCACGTGTGATTTTAATTTCATTTCTTATTTAACGGAAACACCGCAATGGCAAAATTGTGCTTTTTCAGCATTAATATAGATAAAGATTTCCGCAGGTTGGTAATGGTAGTAATGCTTATTTACAAGTTCTGCTCTGTCATTTCTTAAGCTCCACAACAAAACGACACCTGGAGACTCACGTGTAGGAAACGACTATAACCTTCCCCACTGGATCAACCACAGGTAGGAGCAGTTAATCGAGATTACAAATGGTAAATCAAGAATAAATATTTAGAATTAGGGGTGGAATTTCTTTAAAATCACATAGGCTAAAAATAATGCAGAGAAGCTCAAATGTAAACACATACACTCTTGCTAATATTTAGCCAGTTACAGAGAAACCACACTTTCTGTTGCCATCAAAAAGCTTCTGACAAACATCTTACTATTCTTCTCAGAATTGATGGATGTCATTTCATTTGGATGGTTCCCTGGCAAAGTTCAGCTCTATTGTGTAATGGCCTTCAATGTTTGCCATCATGATGAGTGTATGGAGAGTTCTGATCAGCACTGTACAGTAATATTCAATAAATTGGAAGATACGGTATGTCCTGATGAGTCTCGTTTGTGAAATTTAAAAAAAACTTTTGAAAATAACCCTTATGCAGGTATTAAACATGCTTTCACTAAGCTCATATTTCTGTTTTTAAAATAGTTTTTTCTTGGTCTCGTGTAAAATTCAAATGTTAAATGTCATGTTTTCATTGACTATAAGCAGAAAATCATCATACGTAGCAGAAATAAAAACTTCCAAGCATCCATCTGCGTAATTAAACTGTGTAATGTGTTTCAGTGTGTGATAAAGTTTCTGAAATAAATGTGATTTACAATAATATTCTAATTAACTCAATAGGTCTCTACATATGAATGGGTCTTACAACTACTTTTACCAAATTATTTTCTTCTGAAAAGAAGCCAATTTCTGTTTTACTCACTCAATACTTGACATCCATTCTAAAGCACTGAGATATTCTGTCGTTCTTTAATTCTAATATAATTACTTTGAAAATGAGCCTTATACTTCAGGGTGAATCCATTCATATCATTACTGTGAAATTCTGTAATGTGAGTAAAATTGTTCAAGAATCAAAATTTGAATCCAGTTGTTGTTTCTGCCCTTAGCTTTCAGTGTTTCTGACTTCTTCTGTGCAATACAGAAATCAGGGTTAATGTTGTTTCTTTTCTACAGCTTCTACACGTCCAAAAGCCAGAATTCCTGCAGCTCATTCACTCCTCGGATCAAACTGGCTGGTCGGAAGGTAAGTCTTTTAGTCTGCCCATCTAATTAATTTACTATTGTTCTTTTGCTAGCTAAACGTCTGAACTTACTTTGGTGAACACTGATCTTATTTCCAGCCTCATGCTGAGATCCAGAAGAACAACAAAGACCACTGTAAGTTACCATTCACCATCTCACCTATTTGATCTGTTAGAAGGAATCTGACCCTGACCTGATGGACTCTTGTAGCTCTTTGTTCTCCAAAGGACTCAGACAACAGTCTGCCTATACAGGTAGATTACGATGCCTATGATGCTCAGGTGTTCCGACTTCCAGGTCCATCACGAATTCAGAGGAGCACCAACTTCAGGTAATCCAGATCTACTATTGCGCTGCTGATGCATGCAGAAAACTATATTAAAAACATAAATAATCAGTTATTTCACTTGATCAGTCCCTTTTGAAAAATCAATCTGAGAGAGAGTTTGATCCTGAACAACAGCTGCTTCAGTCAGTCAGTTTTATTTACAAAGCACCCTTCATACTAGAAGCAGCTCAAAGTTATGTACAGATCAATAAAAAAAAAGAATTACCTATCCCAATCCCACATGGAAAAACACACAACCAAATGGAAGATGCATTAACTGAGCGGAAATGATCCAATTCAGAAAATATAGTTAAAAAGATGGGTCTTGAGCTGCTCTTGAAGACAACATTTTCTACAGCCCTCTGGTTCTCTCGCAGACCATTGCACAAACCGGGGCCATAATATTGCTTCCTCTCTTCTAGGATTGGTCGAGACAAAGAGACGAGTGGCAGGAAGAGCTGGGGCTCTGTGGACATCAGCACCGGCATCGGCACGTCTCCTCCTGTTCGCTCAGGGGGGACAGAGGAGCAGACGAGCCTGGCCTCTGACGACAGCCTGGGTCCTGTGTCCAACATGCTGCTGATCCCCCGGGGTCCTCCAGCGCAGTATGAAGTCAGCAGCTCTCTGGGATACACCAGCACCAGAGGTAACTTACTGTTTACCTCTGGTGCCTCCATCGTGATGTGTTCATTGTGGTCATCTCCATGCTGCTGTTTAGAATTATTGGAGAAGATGATGGACTCTCAGCGGGACTCCAGCGCCCCTGGCAGGTTCACAGTGGGAAGTGCTGAGTCCACCCTGCACATCCGTCCTGGAGGCTACACTCCTCAGAGAGCTCTCATAAACCCCTTCACACCATCCAGGATGCCCATGAAGCTGACCTCCAACCGGCGCCGCTGGATGCATACATTCCCTGTTGGTGAGAAGACATCACTAATTCTTTTGATCATGAAACTGCACAAATCAAAATTATGAAAATAAATTAGTTAAATGGAAACACACCAATAAAAAAAAACAACTCACATTTTTGCAGTAGGATGAGGTGATTTTTCAGCCATATTGAAGAAGAAATATTTCGCAAAACTGCAACAGACTTAATTTTTTTTGCATCAAACAAGTCACGTAATTATCAGCTGCTGGATGTTACTAGACAAGACGACAGGAAATTGTAGGAGGATGATGGTTTGATTTTGTTTCATTGACAATGACCAGAGCTCTCATAGCACCACACAGCTCATAAAAAGTTGGGCTGTGGTGAATCCATAGCTTTTCTGTAAAATGGCCGACTACAATTTCCTCAATCAATCAATCAATCAATCAATCAATCAATCAATCAATCAATCAATCAATCAATCAATCAAATTTTATTTGTATAGCACATTTCAGCAGCAAGGCATTTCAAAGTGCTTTACATAATTAAAATAAAAACAGCATGTGACATTGAATAAACAGTGAGAAAGAGAAAGACATTTTGAAAAAGATTAAAAAAGATAAAAACATTAAAAACATCAAAGACATCAAAACCCACACTCTAACCCTAATTTAGCCATAAGCAACTCTAAACAGGTTTTAAGTTGAGATTTAAAGGCACTCAGTGTTTCAGCTGTTTTACAGTTTTCTGGAAGTTTGTTCCAAATTTGTGGTGCATAGAAGCTGAATGCTGCTTCTCTTCGTTTGGTTCTGGTTCTGGGGATGCAGAGCAGAACCAGAACCAGAAGATCTGAGGGGTCTAGACGGTTGGTACAGCGATAACAGATCTTTAATATATTGTGGTGCTAAACCGTTCAGTGATTTATAAACTAACAGTATTTTAAAGTCTATTCTCTGAGCTACAGGGAGTCAGTGTAGGGACTTTAAAACTGGTGCTATGTGCTCTATCTTCCTGGTTTTAGTGAGAACGCGAGCAGCAGCTTCTGGATCAGCTGCAGCTGTTTGATTGATTTATTAGTCAGACCTGTGAAGACGCTGTTGCAGTAATCAATGCAGCTAAAGGTAAACGCATGGATGAGTTTCTCTAGATCTCACTGAGACATCAGTCCTCTAATCCTGGAGATGTTCTTCAGGTGATAGAAGGCCGACTTTGTAACTGTCTTAATGTGGCTCTGAAGGTTCAGGTCAAATGCAGTATAAGAATAAGACTGCAACATCTCCTCTGATGGCTGATGATGAGGGCTAGTGACATGGCTGAATTTTGAAGATATTTCATGTTACTGTTTACATCTGTCGCTACCATAATTTTTAATAAGCTATGGCATTAACAAGGTTGTTCAAGTTTGATTTCAATTTAATTTATCTAGATTGGGAAATTGGAAAATTGTGCTTTTTCGACATCAGATGAATATAGACAAAGATTTAGTAAAGAAAACAAGCTACTATGTTGTAGAGACAGGTCTACTCTATGAATCCCGAGTCTTTGGGGAAAGTCTTTTCTCTTCAATCAGGTCTTAACCAAAATGGAGGTTTCTAAATATGCTACTATTCACCTAATTGGCAACGTGTGTTACTTTATTCTTCAGGTCCTTCTGGAGAGGCAATCCAGATCCATCACCAGACCAGGCAGAATATGGCAGAGCTACAGGGCAGCCAGCAGAAAGATCCAACACACACATCTGCTGAGCTACTGGAGCTGGCTTATCATGAAGCCACAGGACGGTAAGACGGACTCATCCTGGGACCAAGCATTTCTTCTGCAGTCAGTTTCCACCTGGGAAGATGGAAGATGGAGAGATGCTGATTTCTCTTTGTCTTTAAGGCGAACAACCTCCAGGCAAGCAGGCGAGAATGGCCTTTACATCTGTGGAGGAATGGAAGAGTTCACGGGGAGTCCAGGGAGCAACATCAGCTGTGGTATCCTTCTCAAACAGCCGTACTACTGTCTCCTAGTGCCGTAGATTCCTGATGTAGCTCTCTCTTTCTGCCAGTGTGGAGCAGATTAAGAGTCAGACATTCCACACTACTGACTCTCCCCTACTTACTACAGTCATCTAGTTAGCTAGAACCAAACTGTTCTCTCTGACAGCTAGAAGAGCTCGGAAGCTCTCAGTAGATTTATGTCTTTTAAAATGTATTTTATATGATAGACCACCAGACAGTCAAAGCCCTTAGAGTTTAGTTAGAGAACATTAGTGAACAGGTGAGCAGAGAAACTTAAGCAAAGTTAGGTTTTTTTTTATCACTGTCTTTTTGTTGAGTTTTTTTTCCTTTTATGCATACAGTTTGTGAATACAAAGAAATGTTTATCTAAGACAGACAAAAAATAATATACAGAACATTAATCCCTACAAAGTAATCCCATTTAGGCCACACAGGTCACTGCCCAGTAGGTCCACACACTACATTCCTATCCCTGACGGAAACAGAGCACATTTTAATAAAATGAATTAAGAAAGGACCCCCATGTGTCTTCAAATTTACCAGTTGAGTGTTGAAGAGAGCATCTAATTCTTTCCAGTTTCACAGTGCGACGACATAAGGTCACATAACCACTACTTGTGAGTTGGAGGAGCAGCACCCTTCCATCTGGTCAGAACTGTGCGTCTCGCTAACAGTGAGCAAAATGCCAGTGCCTGTCGTTAAGAGGCTGGTAAAGGCAACCCCTCACCACTGAAACCAAAAAGAGCCAAGAGAGGGTCCAGTGTTACTGCCACTCTGGCCAAACCGGACATCGTACGGAAAACATCTGTCCACTAAGTTAGGTTTCAAAACAATATTAAAGCTTTGAACATCTGACACAGTTCTCTCTCTTCAACCCACCATCTGAAGATTAAAAGAGGATGAACCAAAACATGGACTCCACCAGTTATCAAAGTAGTTTGGTGGTAACATTTGGTACTACAGAAAGCTGCACTGGCCTCTGGCTAAGAGAGCTGTAAGATATGTGGTTTGTCCTAAAACTCACCTAGGAAGAGCACACTTGGAAGGAGATGCTCTGGTCAGAAGAAACTCTTTACTCTAATCTCACAGTTTTCTTTTGAATTACAGAAAGAGATATTTAAGAGATGTTCATCGTACTACAGGTATTCTAGATGAAGTTCAGAAACGAGAATGAAGTTGATGTAGAAACATAATGTGTTTATTAACATGCAGTGGTGTGTCTCCTAGCACAGCATCTGTTTGCTTCCGGACAACATCTGTTGACTGGTAAAAAAACAAAAAAGGGCTTTCACTCCTACAGTTTGAAGCCAACCTTACAAACAACAGACACAGACATGTGTCAGTCCAACTGGGGGGAACTGGATCAATGGAGTCAATATTAAATCAATATCAAAACAATCAATTCCACAAATTTTGTTTTTCTATAATTTTGTAATTATGCGTAACCTGCTTTGTGCTCTTTGTTTCTTGTATTATTTTAAAATCATATTTATTTTTGCATCACACAGGCTTTATAAAACCACTTGGACTTAAATTATAGTTATGATTTGTCATTTCAATAAATGTGAGCAGATCTTACTGCTCATATTTATAACTCCATGTTGCTCCCAAAGAAATTAAATATAACTTCAGATACTTAAATGTAGTTTCTTCACAGAATTCCCCAAATATTAATACAGCTCATCTAATTTAGGCCTATGAGTTTTGTACCAAGTGTACTAAGTTTGCAAAACTCACACACACACACGCATGCACGCACGCACACACACACACAAAAAGAAAATCTTTGATACCCTGGCACTGGGGCCCCCAAAATAATCAGGGCCCCCAGGTTACTGCCCAGTGCTAGAAGTTCCCATTTTGAAACAGGAGTCAAACCAGAACCAATAAAAACAGTTGTTAGACTGAGATATCAGCTGCAGTAAAATATCTGGCTTAAAGATCCAAAAACATATAATACCATTTGGCAAAGAAAGCAAAAACGCTCTTGTTAAAAGAGGAGATGGAGGTAGGAGGGGAATGTCTGCTTAAAACTGGAGGGTCATGATTTCATAAGAGAAAATGAAAGGTTTAAACATGCAGTTTAGAGTTGGACTTCCTTGTTGGTTTGGTTAAATGTTTGTACATTTAACTCTTAAAAAAATAACATTATATGCAGAGGTTTCAAAGAACATTTGACTGTAAAGAAATATTTTGTTGTTTTCCCTCATCAGACCTGATTTTTTTATTTTCACATACATTAGACTCTTATATGACCAGGGTCAAATAAAAGCACTTTAAAATGTTTGGCTGCTTTAAGGAAAATGTATAAAAAAAAACAATGCATGCATCATTAGTGTAAATAGTCAACCACAAATCTCCTAACTGTGCTGCTTTCTCTTTTGTGTGATTGTGAAATTGTGTGCAGGACCTCTGAGCAACCGAAGCTCCTCCTTCCAGGAGTTCTCCAGCGGTGCTGATCCGAGTGAGTCCACCCAATCATTGCTGGACTAAAATGAGATCTTTTTAAGGCTTGTTCAAATTGTCGTACAGCTTCACCAGCAGGCTGAAATTGTCATTAATCACCAAACTGATGATGACCATAAACCTTCAGAGGTGTGTTTAACCTGTGAGGGCTTATTGAGCTTTGGCAGACAGGGTTCTCCAGTGGGCGTCTGTTGACAGGGGTCGCAGGTAGAGACACCGCACACAGGTCATGTGGGATCCTCCTCCTTCTGTCCATTTCTTTCTAAGCTTTTTCTTGAATCTCTCCTGGTATTTCTGAGTTTTGTTATCTACAGCCAATCAGTTAGAGCTCCTTGATTTCACCTCACCATGATCTGTTTGTATTAAACTTAGTTTGTTTCTGCCTCTTATCTGCATGGCTGCATGTAGAGCACACATCTCTCTCTCTCTGAAGATAATTAATTGGGTGATTCTGTCAAACTTTAAACAGTCTGCTACTTTGTCACAAACTTTCTGATTAGGAACTTTCCTACGACTTTTTATTAGCATGTATAATGAGATTTCTCTGCTTAAATCCACTCAGCACCCTGAATGAGCTTAGGACACACTTTCAGTTTGTTGTGGGTGATGTGGATCACAGAGTGACTGTTTCAGGAGTGCAATCTGCATGTCTGATCACTGCTGCACAGCTACTCCCCCTGCAGGAATCACCAGCAGGGGAGAAGGAGTCAGGAAAAGTAACACTTCTGTTTTTCTTCCCCTCTCTTCTTCTTTTGTGTTTGCATCATCATCTTTTCTTCTTTTCCATCTTCATGTCTTCCCTATCTGTTCACTCCTGACTCCTGCTCTTTCACTCCCCTTTCCTCCCAAATCCCTCCCACACATGTGCCTCTCCACTGTGGGTACATGTCATGCTCTTTGCGGTGGGGATTTTTGTGTCTGTGTGTGAAGCCCTGCTGCTGTCTGCACCCCCGACAGTGCCCAGCTTCTGCTGCACGGTGGGGGTGGACTGGAAGTCCCTGACTACCCCAGCCTGCCTCCCCCTCACCACCGACTACTTCCCTGACCGTCAGACGCTGCAGAATGACTACACTGAAGGCTGCTACGACCTCTTGCCACACAGTGATCTAGAAAGGTAAACAATGTGACAATTTAAAGGGGCACTATTATGTAAAGTCCACTTTTATGAGCTTTTCATCATGTTATAGTTATTCCCTCATCAAAAACATACCTGGAGTGTTGCCTTGAGTCATTCATGCACTTTCCAAGTTTCTGAGCTTCTGCATCACAGAGCAGCCCTCCCCTCTGACTCGCCCAGTCAGCTCTTTCAGACTAGCCAGCAGCAAACACCTGGTGAAACTGCACATTACCTGAACTTATTATGCAAGCCGCTTCTCAGTGAAACGCTGGGAAAAAACATTGTTAAAGAGTGAATAGAGGAGCCATGTTGTGATGCCTTCCTGAAGGCAGATTTTCAGAAACAACTAATATATATGTGTGTAGGTGTGTGTGTGTGTATATATATATATATATATATATATATATATATATATATATATATAGAACCATCATGGGAGGACAAGCCCCTACATGGGATGTACCACCGACAAATAACTGAAGTGGCTGATATCAGGAAATCCTACCAATGGCTGGAGAAAGCTGGACTCAAGGACAGCACAGAGGCCCTCATCCTGGCTGCCCAGGAACAGGCCCTAAACACCAGAGCAATAGAGGCTCAGATCTACCACACCAGACAAGACCCAAGGTGTAGGTTGTGCAAGGAGGCCTCTGAGACAGTCCAGCACATAACAGCAGGGTGCAAGATGCTGGCAGGGAAAGCGTACATGGAACGACATAACCAAGTGGCGGGCATAGTGTACAGGAACATCTGTGCAGAATATGGACTGGAAACCCTGAGGTCAAAGTGGGGAACACCCCCAAAGGTGGTGGAGAATGACCGAGCTAAGATCCTGTGGGACTTCCAGATCCAGACAGACAAGATGGTAATGGAGAACCAACCGGACATTGTGGTGGTGGATAAAGAACAGAGGAAAGCCGTTGTGGTGGATGTAGCAATACCAAGTGACCACAACATCAGGAAAAAGGAGCATGAGAAACTGGAGAAATACCAGGGCCTCAGAGAGGAACTGGAGAAGGCCTGGAAGGTGAAGACCACAGTGGTGCCTGTGGTCATCGGGGCCCTCGGGGCAGTCACCCCCAAACTGGAGCAGTGGCTCAAACAGATCCCAGGAACAACATCAGACATCTCAGTCCAGAAATGTGCAGTTCTAGGCACAGCCAAGATACTGGAGGAGAACCTCAAGCTGCCAGGCCTCTGGTAGAGGACCCGAGCTCAGAGGATGAAAGAGAGACCACCCGCGGAGGGTGAGAAGGGAATTTTTTAATATATATATATATATATATATATATATATAAACCTACTAATGAGGGTCTACAATCCTATAATGTAGAATTATAGACCCTACAATCCTCCATTTATTATTATTATAGGCGTATAGTCACAATATCAGAAGAATATAACAGATTATTACCAGAAGAAAGTCGTAAAATTACGAGAAAAGTTCGTTTTATGAGAAAAATCCTCAGTAGAGACCAGCTCCATGATTCTTTCTTTGAATATGTATCAGTTGTTTTCACAATCATTTCAAAGTTTTGCTACTGATTATTGAGGTCAATTAAAAGATAGTTTCTTTATTTGTAAAACTGATACCAAAGTATAACTTAACAATATATTCAACATTCCCCATTTTACTTCTTTATTACTTGTGGATATGGAATTATCATAAAATTACTCATTCATTCTCCTAATATATGACCTTCAGGTAATATTACTTTATTTCAGGAAAGTTACTTTATTTTGGTAACGTTATGACTTTATTTTCATATTATTACAACTTTATTTTAGGGGAAGCTAAGTGTGCTGTGTTTTCAAAGCTCCAATATTAGTGCATTAGCAGATTAGTGGAAATGTGCCCACCACCGTCGAGGTCATTAAGGAGTTTTGTGAACTGATCACCAATGGTACTCCAGAGTTGGTATGATCCACTTCAGAGGATTCTGAAACTATAATACAAGAATTTATTGTTTGAAAATAATAAATAAATTCTAAAATGGTTATTATTTTTCAAATAACTGTTTAACTCTTCATTCTACTCTACAAGACAAAATCGTTTTTACTTGTTTTGGCAGGGAGCTTTCCTCCTTTTGACCATGACGTTTGCCTTTCTCTTTCCTTTTTACAGACGTGAAGATGAAGCTCCAGTGATGACAGCGTCTCAGGTGTTTGAAGAGTTTATTTGTCAGAGGTTAATGCAGGGATATCAGATAATAGTCCAAACAAACAACAGAAAACCTCCTCCTGCAGTGGCCACACCCCTTGGCAGCAGTCCTCTGTACACTAGAGGTAACTAAATCTGATCCAGAGAACTGACCAGTTACAGCTATGAGGAAAAAATAACACAAATTTAGACTTCAGTAAATTAATACTTTTTTAAGCATAGTGTTAAAACAACAGTTTTCATTTTTGTCCTCAACATTATCTTTGTCATGGTCAGTGCTAGGCATGGGTGATGCAACCTATGAAGGGACAGGAAAACATAAAAAAAAACAAAAAACAGCATTTTGCCATTGTTGTTGCCCAAGGTCTGGTGTCTTTGCGTCGAGCGGAGGAAGAAGAGACGGTTTACTGGCTCAGCATGGGCCGCACCTTCCATAAGGTCTGCCTCAGAGACAAGATCATCACTGTCACTCGCTACCTGCCAAAGTGAGTGCTTCTGACATCATCCTACTCAAATTCACTGAAAAGTTATCTCAACTCTTGAAACCTCTAAAAGGCGTGTTATTACTGAAAAAACTACAGCTGATGATCTGATACTCTGGCTAAAACTAAAAAAGACTAAACTCAATGACACATAGACAGCAGGTTATGACATTTCGGTTTGATTTTATTATAGGTTTTTCTTTATTAACATGACAGATATTTTTAAAGTAGTGTTTATTAAAAAATTGAAAAGAAATCATGTTCTGGGGAGAAAACAGTTTTATAATCTTTGGTTTCCAATTTAAAGCAAGGAAGTGAGGATTTGGTGTGTGTCTGTAGGTATCCGTATGAATCAGCTCAGATCCAGTACAGCTACAGCCTGTGTCCTCCACACTTGGATGCTCAGTTTGTGTCCTGTTGGGTGGAGTTTGGACATGAGCGGCTGGAGGAATACAAGTGGAACTACCTGGACCAGTACATCTGCTCAGCTGGCTCTGAGGATTTCAGGTGCACACAAATGAATGTTGTCACAGAGCACATGCAGCACCTAGCAACAGCACTAATGTACCAGGAAGTGTCACATTTTGGCAATTTAGGACAACAAACTTTAATGTATCTGGTGGGACTGTATGTGAAAGACCAACAAAAAATTGTGCATATTTATGAAGATGAAGGAAATTGAGGATTATTTTTTTCTCTTCATTTTTTCATTTTACGAAAAAATAGGAGTGTCCATTGAGTGTTGAATATTTAGACCTTCACACACACACACACACACACACACACACACACACACACACACACACACACACACATCCTTATATACATATATGTATAAGGATCTTTTCTTTTTTCTCTCTCTCTGAGATATGATCGCTGCAGGGATTCCAGATCTTAATCTGATTGAACATTTGATTTGGGTTTGGAAATGAAGGCTTTTTGAAGTCCCTTTTCCAGTATCACCTGCTCAAATTCAATTCAGTGTATGTATATTGCGCCAATTCATAACAAATGTCACCTTGATTCAAGTCATTTCAGTTCAATCACACTTACATTTCAATTGATCTTAGTTACCAAACAAAGCTCTGTTATCAAGCTGTTTGAGTAGCAACAGATAGCATTCGTCGCTCACTGATTGGCTGTGATGGTGGAGGTGCTGCTTGTGTCTCTACAGTAACCCTGTCGATGGCTGCTCATGGGTACCAGCCAACACCAAAGCAATGAGAGGCTTAAAAAGCTGAAAAGCCGACCATCAAAGACCGCAGTGGTCAGAGTGGTTTGAACTAAGCAGGCAGTTGGAATCTCAGTGATGATTATTATATTCCTTCACTAAAAGCATTGCATCAATGGTAATGGTTAGCTATGCTACTCATACCTCTGGCAGATTTAAGTTTACAGTAACCTTTATGTTATCTGAACATGTTTTTTTCTAGGTGCACCAATAAGTTGGCCCTGATTTCTTTTATTTTGGGTGATCGGTGATTGGTTGATACTAACACAATTTTATCTACCAATCTTATCTGCCTCCATAGATGTGGGAACATCAGTCACTGTCCTCTTTTGCTCTGCAGTGAGAGAGGACTAACCAGGTCAGGTCTGCACAGGGCGGCTAATAAGTCACTTCACTGTTGCCAACTGAACGACTTTGTTGCTATATTTCAGACAAAAAAATTGATAAGTCAGGCTTTTAAAAGTTCTGTGATTGACCAGAAAACTGCAATCGGTGCAACCCTATTTCCTTCCATACTTGAATGTGATGGAGTTTTGTTGAGGCTAAAGATTAAAGTGATGACAAACTCAAAGACATGGAGCTCATCACCAAAGATAAAAGTAAAATAATAAAGGTTTTGAGTGCAATAAGCACTTTTATATTGATTGTTGACAAAGGTATGATTAATTTGCAACTTGCTATTTTGTATAAAATGTAGATAAATCTGAAATTATTTATTTCCAGATAAATACTTTCTCATACATTATATTGTTCTCATTGAAGAGATGACTATCTCATTCCATCAGGAACAGACTCCTTATCTGAACAAAAATCATTTTTTAAATCTAAATCTGCGCCTGTACCCTGCCTCTATTTTAGCTGCACAAATTCCTTAAGTTATTCTGGTAAGTAAAATAATTCATCCTTAGTTTTCTTTCATTTTTTTAGCAGAAGAAAACCACTGCAAATGTGTGGTTGAAGCTATGTTGAAAGGTTTGTCTCTGCCCAACAGCCTGATCGACTCACTGAAGTTCTGGCGGACCCGCTTTCTGCTGCTGCCGGCCGGAGGGGCTCGGCGGGTGGCAGACGGGGAGGGCCACTGGGACGTGTATGGAGAGGGGGCGGGTACTGGGATGGGTGGCTGTGGGGACTGGGTCCTGTTGGACGGCTTCATTCGCTTTGTGGAGGGCCTCAACCGCATACGGCGACGGCATCGCTCTGACAGGATCATCAGGGTGAGGCTCGTCTCATGACTTTCTGTAGGCACTTTCTGATGCTGTTTAGGGCTCAAATGATTAATCGTAATTAAATGATTACTGCAATAATTGTCAACTAATTTAGTAATCGACGAATTGTTAACTGGAGCATGCAGACTCAAAAAAGGCCATTTGTTAAAAGAACAACATAACCAGAGCAGTAATGAAGCCAAAACTGTACAAAAATATACATTTTGCTTTTTTTGTTAAGATAAAAAAAAAAACATTTCTCTGCAAATATGTTCTACCCATATTTATGCTTGTCAAGTGGCATAATTTTAGCTTCACCTGATTCAAAGACTTTAAAAATAAAATCTCCTATTAAGCACCCTTTGCTATCCAATTATCCTTTGCTAATGCAAATAATAATCACCAGATTAGCCATACACTGAAGTAAATCTGAAAGAATTGCAGCAGAAAGGACTGAGCACTTCACATGCTGCTGTTGGAAGAATCTTTAGCTGCAGATGCATCCTTTGCTATGAATTAAATGCTCTTGTTACATTTCAGACAGTAAAATGCTTATTTTCTGATTTATAAAAGGAATTGAATTATAGCCTGACCCACCAAAAAAATAGTCAGAAAATTCTAATTTTTTAGAACTAGGATCTTCATGATGTTTGTTTATTACTGTGTTTTGTTTTTAATGATGTAAAGCACTTTGAAATGCCTTGCTGCTGAAATGTGCTATACAAATAAAATTTGATTTGATTGATTGATTGATGAAGCCTTGAAGCAAAATCTAATAATGTTTTTTTGCCATGTCATTTATTTTATGAGATATTTTTTGTATCATATTTGGTACAGCAGGCTTTTCTTACAACTTTTGGCTCACAACAATGTAAGTTTTAGATGCAAAAACAAATATTGCCTATAATATTTAGAAAGTATGGAACACTTAAGAAAGTTTTTCTCTTAGTTTTTTTCCACCAACAATTTTTTTTACAGCCATTTATTTCACTTCGTGGTAGGCACTAAAAGAGTTTCTGTCCTTGTTCAGGCAAAGATGTACGTTCAACGTTTTACAGTAGAAATGTGAAAAGTGATTGAGTCTCTGTTGGGCTTCCCATGTTGGAAAATGATCAATGCCATTCTTTCTCACATGAAGAGGCACACTGCAGCTTGGTCTTCTACAGGGTGCCATAATAATGTCATTAAGTGTTATTACACTAACAAAACAGTAACAAAACAGTAATTAATATTTCCCCTACCTGAAATAAAGCAAAACAAGTAGGACCAACAATAAACATTTCACTAAGCTTTATTGCACTGTCAAATGATTTAATAACAGTCATTAATAATTCCTTTTACATCAAGTGGATCAAGTAGGACCAGTTACGAAGGTGTCATTAAGTGTCATTGATATTATCTCTTACCTCAAGTAAAACAAGTAGCAACAATTATAAAGATGTCATTCAGTGTTATTACAGTGTCAAATGCTATGCTAACAGAGTCACTGATATTAAATCTTACCTCAAGTGAATTAAAACACACTGAACTACTTATATCTACCATCATAGCTGTAGAACTTTGTACATTGGAATAAAAGAAAAGATTACTTATTCTTCAGAGGGTTTAACATCTGTAACTCTGAAACACTGATTGATTGAAAAACTAAATTAGAATTATTTATTCTTTAACTTCAGAAAATAAGTTCTTTCAACAGTCAACTGTGTCCTTCATTATAGTCTTCCTGTAATGCTCTGAAAACAGGGACATCTTCTTCTTGTCTTCATTTTCTGGCAGCAGCTCTTTGAAGGTGTCCAGAAAAGCTCAGAAATTATAGCTGTTCTTGCAATAGTTGAAGTCAATGATAATCATGGTGAAAGCCTTTTCATGAATTCAAACTTGGTGAATCTCTTTTGGACATTTTCATAGTGGGTGATGATTCAATTCATTGTGGTCACCTAAAAAAAAAGAACATAAACAAAAACCAAAAACAATGTGATCTTAATTCAGCATTGAATTAAATACCATTCCAAAAATGTCCCTTTCTGCACACTGTCAGAATGGTAGACTGGCAGACAAATGCCTAGTTAACATGACTGGTTGTTATAAAGTGCAATACAATTATTTCTTAATACAAGTAGAATAATGACTGGAACTGAACAAAATTATTGTTCTATCTTCCTGGTTTTAGTGAGAACGCGAGCAGCAGCTTCTGGATCAGCTGCATCTGTTTGATTGATTTATTAGTCAGACCTGTGAAGACGCTGTTGCAGTAATCAATGCGGCTAAAGATAAACGCATGGATGAGTTTCTCTAGATCTCGCTGAGACATCAGTCCTCTAATCCTGGAGATGTTCTTCAGGTGATAGAAGGCCGACTTTGCGACTGTCTTAATGTGGCTCTGAAGGTTCAGGTCAGAGTCCATCACTACTCCCAGGTTTTGGGCTGATCGCTGGTTTTCAGTTGTAATAACTGAAGCTGTGCATTGACTCTAGTTCGCTCCTCTTTAGGTCCAAAGATAATAACTTCAGTTTTGTTTCTGTTCAGCTGGAGAAAGTTTTGGCACATCCACACATTTATCTGTTCTAAGCATCTATTCAGTGATTGGATGGGTTCAGAGTCACCTGGTGACATCGTGATGTAGAGCTGTGTATCATCTGCATAGTTATGGTAGCTGATCTTATTTCCTGTTATAACCTGAGCCAGTGGGAGCATATAAATATTGAAAAGAAGGGATCCTAGGATTGAACCTTGGGGTACCCCACATGTGACCTTTGACCTCTCTGATGAGAAGTTTCTGATTGAAACAAAGAAATCCCTGTTCTTTATGTAAGATTCAAACCAGTTGAGCACTGGACCGGAGAGTCCGACCCAACTCTCCAGTCGATTCAGTAAAATGTCATGGTCAACAGTGTTGAAAGCTTCACTGAGGTCCAACAGAACCAGCACTGTGGTTCTCCCACAGTCTGTATTTATGTGGATATCAGTGAACATTTTTACTAGGGCCGTCTCCGTGCTGTGGTGAGATCAGAGACCAGACTGGAAGGAGTCAAAGCGGTTGATTATTGTTAGGAAGCTATTTAATTGTTTAAACAGCTTTTTCAATAACTTTGCAAATAACAACATGCGCCGGTTGCTTAACACAATCCAGATCTTTAATCAAAAGTCATTACCTGGTCTAGTGGTCTCACTTGATGCCGAAAAGGCATTTGACCGTGTTGAATGGCCCTACCTGTTTTCTACATTACGGCAGTTTGGCCTCAGTGAGAATTTTGTGAAATGGGTTATGCTTTTGTATAATAATCCCTGCTCAGCGGTTCTTACAAATGGGTTGCGGTCCCCCAACTTCCATGTTTTGAGAGGGACTAGGCAGGGCTGCCCTCTCTCCCCCCTGCTCTTTGCCTTGGCAGTGGAGCCATTCGCAGAAGCGGTGAGAGCTCGGGAGGACATACGAGGCCTAACCATTGGACAAAGACAGCATAAAATCACCTTATATGCTGACGATGTGTTGGTGGTATTGACTCAGCCCGAAACGTCCATACCCTCTCTCATTGAGACCATCAATAAATTCAGTGACATTTCAGGTTATAAAATCAATTTCAACAAATCAGAAGTTATGCCATTAGGCATATTGAAACAAAAACCCCAGACTCTCTCTTCTTTCCCCTTTAAGTGGTCTCCAGAGGGTTTTGTGTATTTAGGGATCAAGATCACACCTGCTTTTGATCAAATGTATAAAAGTAATTTCACCCCCTTGTTTGAGCGCGTTAGATTGGACCTGGAGAGATGGAAGACCTTACCATTATCTTGGCTTGGCCGCGTTGCTCTTCTGAAAATGAATGTCCTACCCAGGTTATTATATCCAATACAGATGGTTCCAATCATTTTTACACATAAGACCATTAAAACTTTAAATGGCTGGTTTAGTTCTTTTATATGGGCAGGGAGAAAACCTCGTCTAAAAATTTCTACACTCTGTCTTCCATCCACAGAAGGCGGTCTCGACCTCCCAGATATAAGAAAGTACCAGCTTAGTGTTCATATGCGAGTAGCTGCTGATTGGATACAGAAACCAGTTTCTCTCTGGCTTGACATAGAGAGCTCCATGTCTGGCATCCCTCTGAAAAACTTACTATTTCTTAACAAACTTAAAAAATTAAAATTGTGTTGTAGTAATCCTCTCACCTTATCTACTGTTAAAGCTTGGCAAGTAATTCAAAAGCTTGAGGGCAGGTCTAACCTAACATCTCTTTTCACCCCACTATGTGATAATCCCCTTTTTTTACCTGGGATTTATGACTCTGGCTTTCAAGTATGGGCAACAAAAGGCATATCTGTTCTTTCTGATTTAATGGACGGGCCAAATTTGATGTCCTTTGATCAGTTAGTTACCAAATATAATGTTCACAGACATGATTTTTTCCGGTATTTACAGGTGAGGGACTACATTTTGAAGAATACAACAATTCTCATCAACCAAAATGTCTCTGATTGTGAAAATCAATTATTTAAACCAAAAATTACAAGTTCTACTAAGACCTGTTATAGTTTATTAAAAGAATTAGGGGTTACTAAATTGACTGCCTTAAAGGAGACATGGGAAAAAGAGCTAGCCATAGAGATCAGCAATGAGGCTTGGGGTGAAGCTTGGGAAAACGCAAATTATTTAAGTGTTTGTAATAAGGTTAAAGCTATTCAACTTAAAATTTTACATCGGGCCCATATATCTCCATATCTGCGTCATCGATTTAATCCAGACCTTTCTCCGCTTTGCCTCAAATGTAAAATAGAGGTGGGTAATCTGACTCACTGTCTTTGGTCCTGTAGGAAAATTCAACAATTCTGGTTTAGTATAAAGAAAGAGTTGGACAAGATCTTCTCCATTAGCACTGAGTGTAATCCAATGTATATGTTACTGGGAGTGACAAACAACAGCCTTAAGAAGAATTGTGAAAAACATCTGTACAGGATGCTTACATTCTGCGCTAGAAAATGTGTCCTCTTGAACTGGATAACAGATAAGGTCCCATCCATAACACAATGGCAACGGACTGTCCTTGAATATATGTCATTGGACTTTTTAACAAGTAAATTACATAATAGAGATGATATGTTTCATAATATTTGGGATCCCTTTATATTGTATACTGGTCTTGATATTTCTGCAATTTTTTCACGTAGCCTTACATAATATATTGCATTAATGTGTCTGTTTTATTTTTTTTAATTATTATTTATTTATTTTTTTGTTTGTTTTGAGCTGGTGTATTGTAACGTTAATGTTGTGTGGAAAATGTTTCTTTTGTTTCCTTTTTTTGTTTGTCTTTATTAGAATGGAAAAATAACTAATAAAAAAAAAAAAAAAAAAAAAAAAAATAACTTTGCTGATGAATGGGATGTCAGAGGTCGGCCTGTAATTCTGCAGTAGTGATTTGTCTAGATTGTTCTTTTTTATCAGTGGTTTGATAACTGCTGTTTTCAAAGCCTGGGGGAAAACACCTGAAGATAGCGATGAATTTACTATTTGGATCAGATCATTAGCATCGACAGGCAAAATTTTCTTAAAGAAATGTGTGGGTAGGACATCCAGACAGCAGGAACTGGAGCTTAATTGACTTATAATTTCTTCTAGGGTTTTATAGTTAAGTAGTTGAAACTGGGTCCTTTTTCCTATCCTTGTTTTGTTTGGGCACATCATTAATAATGGCTTTAGAGTGAATGCGCAGATTAATCCTCTAATTTTTAAAAATTTTCTCTGAAAAGAAACTTGGAAACTTGTTGCCGGCGGCATTAGATTGAAGTTCAGGTGGTAACGTCATAGGAGGGTTTGTGAGCCTGTCAACTGTTGCAAATAAAGCTCGAGCATTGTTAATGGTTATTGGACATCTGCAAAGAAAGTCTCTCTTGCATGTTTTAGTGTTGAGTGATAGTTACGTAGTCTTTCTTTATAGATGTCATAATAAACGTGCAGTTGAGTTTTACGCCATTTCCGTTCGGCCCTACGGCAGAGTTGTCTAGCAGATTGAACTGTTTGTGCGTTTCTCCATGGAGATTTCTTCCTACCAGACACAACTTGCACTTTAATGGGGGCAATGTAATCAATGATATCTGAACGTTTGCACTGAAAATCATCTACAAACTTATCTACGTCATTATAGCTGAAAGGCGAGGAAGAAGAGTAGATTTGATTAAATGTTTCTGCTGTGTTTTCTGTGAAAGTACGTTTTGTGATCGTAGCTTTTTGTCTAAGTGGGTTAACGAATAAAGAACTGTCAAAGATAACAGCAAAGTGATCCAGCAGGGCGACATCAGTTACAGAGACATTGGAAATATTCACACCCTTACTGATAACCAGGTCCATGAGTGTGTGTTGCTTGTTTGACATATTGTGTTAGACCAAAACTCTCTAATATATTACAAAGCTTTTTGACCCTCTGTCTTGGGGGTGGTCAACATGAATGTTGAAATCACCGACAATTATTAAACAATCATAATCAATGCATATGAGAGATAGAAGTTCATTCAAGTCCGTAAAGAAATTTTCCACATATGTTGGAGTTTTGTATAAAGTTAGTGTCAAAGTTCGTTTGTGGCCTTTTACCTCAATTCCAAGATACTCAAAAGACGTGAAATTACCCAAAGAGATTTTACTTAGCCACATTTGTCTCCCCCACTCCTCAACATGTGTTCTTAGGCTAAAATTGTTCTTCATGTGGCTAAAGTTGGCAAGGCAAAGAACACAAGCACCATGTAACATCAGCCAAGTTGCTAAATAATGCACATTAAAGATAACTTTGACTAACATATTAGCTTTTAATTTGCTAGATTAAAATTGGAGGTAAAAATCTATTTGCCTGCCTTTAAAATATGTTTAAGATGAGGGCTAACCTTACAGTAACTAGGTGTGGTTACTGTAACTTTGGCTAGCATTAAATTAAAGCTAGGTACCATTAGCTTGAATAGCTCATATGTAACATTACAAAGAAAGAGAACATAATCAATGTTATTTTCTCAAAGAAAATGTAAAGTTAAGACACATACCTCATATGTATTAGGTGACAAACTTCGGCTTCTTTTTAAAACAGGAGGTCTAGCCGTTATAACCATAGACATAATATAAGAATAGACGCCTCATGGACCGCTCTCATCTATTGTCGCTGACGAGATTTAGGGTGGCCATCTTGGAGCGCTCCACCACTCCACTCAGCGTTATTTGTTTAGCACAATGACGTATCAGCGCATTTAATCCATCATAACACGCTTTTTTGTTACTGTAAACCATATTCAAACATCTATCAAAGCTACATTTATAAACAATTGTATTTTTTAAGTATGTTTTTAATACATAGTTCAGCATATTTAAATATGCTTAGTGACTATATCAATAGAACAGGAATGGAATATTCTGATATCGATGTATGAAGAGCATATTACAAAGCACACAGCCGTTCATAATTTATTTAATAAATTATTTAGTAATATCAATACATATTTATATAAATATACACACAAATAAATAAATAATAATGACACAGATTAATAATAATTAATACTGAATAATATATATTGGATACATGTCTATATGTATGCGTATACATACAGACAGACAGATAGATAGATGTATATGTTTTCCAGCCGAGGATTTCCAGCTTCAGAGAGATTCAGCAGCTGAGGTTGAGTCCAAAATCCGATGTGAGATTCATCCGTGCTGCAGTGAATCCGTCTCTCTTTATAGATTTCTCCCTCTTCTTCCTCACATCATGTCTTTAGGAAACCTTCAAAACAAAAACGGAAGATTTGGGATGTGTCTTTTGACAGAGTGAAGGAATTACATATAAATAATAGTCTTTACTACCTGTGTAAACTTTGCTGGTGAATGTTATAACAAGTAATATAAATTTTATAATATATGTTACACTGTCATATTTCTAATGTAGGCTCTTGTGTCGGATAATCTAAGTCAGTGGTTCTTAACCTGGGTTCGATCGAACCCCAGGGGTTCGGTGAGTCGGTCTCAGGGGTTCGGCGGAGCCTCTGCCGCGGAGGTAAAGACACACTGTGTAAAGTCGTGATGACGCCCCGTTTTGCCATTACTTGCTGCAGAGGACCATGTTACATTGCTGAGCCAATCAGAGCTGTGGGAAGGAGCTCCACTCTCAGCATGGATTTGAACTTGTGTCTTTAATTACTTCAGTAAAGCTCACAGTTTTCATAGACATAATATAAGCATAGACGCCTCATGGACCGCTCCGGCGCAGGAAAAACGGCGGCCATCTTGGAGCGGTATACCCTCCTACTTTGCTCAACCAAAACAGCAGAAGATGCCTCAGCACTGAGGGATATTGTTGTTCTGATCGAAGGATTATTGATGCGAGGGCTCCACAGACAACATTTCACAAGTAAGATGACCATATTATTGTGTATATATTGTGATTAGAATATTACTTTACTGTATTTATGTCCACCGGTGAGATACCAGCTAATATTAGCTACAGTGCTTGGTGTAATACGGGTTCAGCCCCGCTATGAAGGCTAACTGAGATTCCGTAAATCTAAAAAAATTAATTATTCTCTAACATTGACTTAGATTATCTGACACAAGGGCCTATATTAGAAATGAAACAATATAACACATATTATAAAACTTATATTATGTGTTATAACATTCACCGGCAAAGTTTACACAGGTAGTAAAGACTATTATTTATATTCTTTCACTCTGTCAAAAGTAAAATACATCCTAAATCTTCCGTTTTTGTTTTGAAAGTTTCCTAAAGACACGATGTGAGGAAGAAGAGGGAGAAATCTATAAAGAGAGACGGATTCACTGCAGCACGGATGAATCTCACATCGGATTTTGGACTCGTCGGCTGAAAAACGTGTATATATATATATAAAAAATTCACTTCTCACCCTCCGCGGGTGGTCTCTTTCACCCTCTGAGCTCGGGTCCTCTACCAGAGGCCTGGGAGCTTGAGGGTTCTGCGCAGTATCTTGGCTGTGCCTAGAACTGCACATTTCTGGACTGAGATGTCTGATGTTGTTCCTGGGATCTGTTTGAGCCACTGCTCCAGTTTGGGGGTGACTGCCCCGAGGGCTCCGATGACCACAGGCACCACTGTGGTCTTCACCTTCCAGGTCTTCTCCAGTTCCTCTCTGAAGCCCTGGTATTTCTCCAGTTTCTCCTTTTTCCTGATGTTGTAGTCGCTTGGTATTGCTACATCCACCACAACGGCTTTCCTCTGTTCTTTATCCACCACCACAATGTCCGGTTGGTTCTCCATTACCATCTTGTCTGTCTGGATCTGGAAGTCCCACAGGATCTTAGCTCGGTCATTCTCCACCACCTTTGGGGGTGTTCCCCACTTTGACCTCGGGGCTTCCAGTCCATATTCAGCACAGATGTTCCTGTACACTATGCCCGCCACTTGGTTATGTCGTTTCATGTACGCTTTCCCTGCCAGCATCTTGCACCCTATACATAAAAAAAAAATTCCCTTCTCACCCTCCGCGGGTGGTCTCTTTCATCCTCTGAGCTCGGGTCCTCTACCAGAGGCCTGGGATATATATATATATATATATATATATATATATATATATATATATATATATATATATATATATATATATATATATATATATATATATATATATATATAAAATAAAAAAAAAATTCCCTTCTCACCCTCCGCGGGTGGTCTCTTTCATCCTCTGAGCTCGGGTCCTCTACCAGAGGCCTGGGAGCTTGAGGGTTCTGCGCAGTATCTTGGCTGTGCCTAGAACTGCACATTTCTGGACTGAGATGTCTGATGTTGTTCCTGGGATCTGTTTGAGCCACTGCTCCAGTTTGGGGGTGACTGCCCCGAGGGCCCCGATGACCACAGGCACCACTGTGGTCTTCACCTTCCAGGTCTTCTCCAGTTCCTCTCTGAGGCCCTGGTATTTCTCCAGTTTCTCGTGCTCCTTTTTCCTGATGTTGTGGTCACTTGATATTGCTACATCCACCACAACGGCTTTCCTCTGTTCTTTATCCACCACCACAATGTCCGGTTGGTTCTCCATTACCATCTTGTTTGTTTGGATCTGGAAGTCCCACAGGATCTTAGCTCGGTCATTCTCCACCACCTTTGGGGGTGTTCCCCACTTTGACCTCGGGGCTTCCAGTCCATATTCGGCACAGATGTTCCTGTACACTATGCCCGCCACTTGGTTATGTCGTTCCATGTACGCTTTCCCTGACAGCATCTTGCACCCTGCTGTTATGTGCTGTTATGTGCTATATATATATATATATATATATATATATATATATATATATATATATATATATAATTCAGTATTAATCATTATTTATTTGTGCCATTATTAATCTTTATTTATTAGTGTTTGTATAGTTATATAAAATATGTATCGATATTACTAAATAATTTATTAAATAAATTATGAACGGCTGTGTGCTTTGTAATATGCTCTTCATACGTCGATATCATAATATTCCATTCCTATTCTATTGTTATAGCCACTAAGCATATTTAAATATGATGAACTATGTAATAAAAACATACTTAAAAAATACAATTATTTATAAATGTAGCTTTGATAGATGTTTGAATATGGTTTACAGTAACAAAAAAGTGTGTTATGATCGATTAAATCCGCTGATACATCATTGTGCTGCTAAACACATAACGCTGAGAGGAGTGGAGTACCGCTCCAAGATGGCCGCCCTAAATCTCGTCAGCGACAATAGGTGAGAGCGGTGCATGAGGGTCTATCCTTATATTATGTCTATGACAGTTTTTACCAAATTCTATAGTCTAAATCTGCTCCTTAGTCACATCTTTTCGGGGTTGGTACTGCCTCTAGTGGCGTGGGGGAGGTAATACAACTAATATAATTACATTAATAAATCAGAATACCACAAATTATTTTCTGTGTCGGGGAGGGGGGGGGGCTCGGTGAATGCGCATATGAAACTGGGGGGTTCGGTACCTCAAAAAAGGTTAAGAACCACTGATCTAAGTCAATGTTAGAGAATAATAATTTTTTTTAGATTTACGGAATCTCAGTTAGCCTTCATAGCGGGGCTGAACCCGTATTACACCAAGCACTGTAGCTAATATTAGCTGGTATCTCACCGGTGGACATAAATACAGTAAAGTAATATTCTAATCACAAAATATACACAATAATATGTCCATCTTACTTGTGAAATGTTGTTTGTGGAGCCCTCACATCAATAATCCATCGATTCGAACAACAACATCCTATGAGAGGCCCCATGGGCCAAAACTTACAAACTCTTACACGTACTATCAAACTCTCTGACAGAGTTTGATTGCAACGGAAGCTAACTTAAAATTTCAGTTTCTGATTGGACCCCAAGCAGAAGTAGGCAGGTTTTCACGGACAGAAAAATAGCTGAGCGGCAGCGACTAACAGAGGCAACTAATATTTTAAATGACATCGTTAGTGCTCCTACAGTAATGTCAGCATTATCAGAAGTGTTTAGAAGCCGACAGCCAGCATCGGAAACCCCATCTATCAGTGGGATAAAGCTAGCTGTCTCTTCGGAAATGGCAGTAAAGCCAGCCTCCACAAGTTATGGTGCTCTCTTTTCAAAATAATTTGTTCATTGATGACCAGCTCTTCACCCTTTGGGACTGAAGTTAGTTTTGAGGATAAACAAACAATGAAATAATGGTTTTACAGTGGATCCTCATGTTTTCATTGGGAATGACCCCAGCTTATGAACCATGCACCCTTTGTCCATGAAATGATCTTGCCTCTATCTCCTGTTGCTGTTAGTCAATAATAAAGTAAAAAAAATGGCTGTGATAATTATTTTGTAATCAATTGAATATCATCGCATTAGAACAATATTGTCTGAGCAAAAGCCCCCTAACTGCACAATGTTGCCCTGAGGCAACATACAAAAAACAGTTTGAGCATATAAATTATAAAAAAAATGGTCTTGAAATGATCTATAATGCTTCTTTACATACTCACAGATATTAAAATATTTTTAGTTAGAGTGACCCAAATTTAAACATGAAGAAAAGTGATGTATAACTTACAAGTAGGAGGCAAGGTGTAGCATGCACCTCCGCTTCATAAAAAGGACTGCTCCTCTTCTAAGTAAAAGGTCATATGAACCTCAATACCTCTTTTATTTGGACAAAAATATGTCTGGAGGTATTTTAAATAATTCCCCCCAAAAATAAAATAAAGGAGCAATGTGAGGTACAGAAATGTGGTTTGTTGCCTGAGGGCAACGCCATGCCATAGAGGGGTTTAATTTGCAAAACGACATTATGTATCTGAAAAAAAAATATTGTGTGGGCAAAAAATCCTGTAAAGCACATATGTGCAACCTCAGTTAAAATTGGTCTTATAGCTGTCCCTGTGTCATCCTACAGTGAGAGAAGTACCTGGTTAGGTATTGTTTATGTAATCTGAAAGATTTTTTTGCATGTCAAATGTCAGCAGTTTTGATTGAGGTAGCACATATGTGGTTTATAGAATTTTTTGCCCACATAATATGTTTTAATTTATTTTCAGATACATGATTTCCTTTAGCAAATCAATTAACACAAAGTTTTACATTTTTAAAGCCGCAGGAGAGAAACATGAATCAAACATAAACTTGAGGTCCGCTTATATTTTGAAAAGCCTGCCAGGGGTCCAATCAGAAACTGAAATTTTAAGTTAATTTCCGTTGTAATCAAACTCTGTCAGAGAGTTTGATAGTACATGTAAGAGAGTTTGACTGTGAATGTAAGAGAGTTTGATAGAGAATGTGAGTTTGATAGTGTGTGTAAGAGAGTTTAAGTTTTGGCCCATGGGGCCTCTCATAACATCCCTCGGTGCTGAGGCATCTTCTGCTGTTTTGGTTGAGCAAAGTAGGAGGGACGACCGCTCCAAGATGGCCGCCATATTTCCTGCACCGGAGCAGCCAATGCGGGGCCTACTCTTATATTATGTCAATGGGCCCCACAATATAGAAGATTTCTTCTTCACCAACACACTGCACGGCTGTTCGTGCACTGCTGCCTCTCACTGGTGGAGATGGTACATTGCACTACTTAAAACAGCCTTAAATAATGTTTCAAATGCTAAGTTCATAAGTGCTTTGTAGATGTCTTGCTGTAAAACTTTAGGATCAGTTAAATCAAGAAATATAAGACTAAGCAAAATGGCAGAGCAGTAAAATATTACCACATAAAGCTATGTCATTTTTAAAGTTTAATCGGTCATACTTTTATAACAAATTTATGTCAGATCATGATTTCTTGGTTAATGTCAAGATGTCATAACTAAGACAATTTTGTCTAGGTTATGACAACAGTCATAAAGTGTCATGAAGACTTCCTCATGTTCATGACAGGTGTAATGTTATGTTTATGATAGTGTTTATGATAGTGTTATGACAGTCTTATTCACACCCCGTCAAATAAAGTGTTACCGAAAATTGTGCCAGTTTTTTTTTATCTGATCAATTGTCAGAATAATTGATTACTACAATAATGGTTAGTTGCAGCCTTGGTACTGTTATATTCTGGTGGTGTGTTACCAAACAGCGCTATATTTATAATGTACAGCTTGAGCTTCTTCTCCAGCTCTACCGGCTAGAAGAGAGTTCCTCCTGCAATTGATGATCTTTAAAAGCAGGACAGTCTGTTTTCCGTCTCTTTTCCTGATTCAAGGTTTCCCCCAGAAAACTTGCTAAGCCTGGTGGTTGGGTGCTAGGGCTGTCATTCATCCAGTTGTGTTTTTGAGTTAAAAAATGTTTAAAGCCGACAGGAAATTTGAAAATATCTCTTGATAATTATGTGTTATAAAATCTTTTAAAAATGCAAACATTAAAAAAAAAAAAAAAACTTAAATAAGAATTACTTAGCCTGGTGGTGGCACAAGTAAAGCCTGGTGGCCCACCATGCTTATAATACACTAGGGGAAACCCTGCTGATTGTATCTCTGCTGTAGCAGAAGGGCACCCCCATGAAAGGACTGCAGGTCACCAGTCCTATCCCACCCTACCCACCTGAGACTGTGGCACCTCCACAAGGAAAGAGGGGCACTTCAGCTCTGACAGCTTTGCTGGAGATGGAGCAGAACCAGAAGTAAGTATTGCTGGGGTGCTGAAGTAAATCTGAAAGCATACATCTTTCTCTCCTCTGGATTATTTCCCTGTTTTCCTTCAGGACCCTGGAGGAGCAACAGCAGCAGTCCAAGGCTGTCCCTGCTGTGAGCGATCTGTCTGGCATTGCCATAGCTCCTACATATGTAGACAGTCCCCGTAAGGTGAGCATTTCTTCTCTGAATGCTTCAGGCTTCTACAGAGAAATCAGAATTGTATTTAATCAAGATCATGTCCTGGGATCAAGTAGCTGTCCTTTGCTTGTGTTTGAATGTGGGGCTTTTGCTCATGTCTTTCTGCATCTGTTCTGCTCTTGTTGCTGGGCTTCGGGTATTTGATTGTGGGTTATGCTCTTCCTGTATGCTGACAGGACGCTGCCTTTGTTTTGGATTTTATACGTAGCCCTCGCTCCTCCTACATCTATCACTCTCAGGTCAGTAACTGGATCCCTGGGTGTTTCTGGAGCTGTTTGGTTGCTATGTGTTATGTGTTGCTTCTCTTCATACTAATGCTTTGTTATTGCTCGACTGACTCCTGCTGATCAGCAACCTTTCAAGTTTTCAGTGCCAAATGTGTTATAGTGCCAAGTAGAAAAGCCTCCATTCTCCATTTTCTAGTCTCATTTTCTTGTTTTGTCATACATCAAACAGCTGGTTGCTTTGGTTTTTACCAGATAAAAGAAAATTAAAATGGGGTATAAACGGATTAGTGGAATGTGTATTTTCAGTTTATCAAAAAAAAAAAGAGTAAACAGACAAAGATTTAAAGAGGAGTGGCAAAAGGAACTTAGGTGGATTAACAGTGCAGGCCAGCTGATGGTCTCATTCAGGACATTACTATGGAATATTGTTTCTGCTGCCAGGATACTGAGCTGTTAGCATGATGCTGTCATACAGCAACAGTCTTCAGATTTGTTGCAAAACTGACTGCTACTGGAGATCCTTCCTACCCTCAGTATCATCATCATCTACAACGACTTTTTGAAGATACTTGAACAATGTGAGTTATGAAACCAAATTGAATTGAATTAAGTTTTAACTAAGTGGAACAGTGATGTTTCCATTTACCACAATCCAGATTGGGTGCACCATATATCTGTGGAAGAACAAAATTTAACTTTTTGCCAAGATGCTATACACTGTGTGGCAGAGTGACTCAAGGTGTTGACAGCATCATGCTGTGGGGTTGCTTAAGTCAGCAGGGTTAGAGAGACAGGTGAAAGCTTACGGGAAGATGGATTGATTTAAATAAATGACAGTTCTTAGAGAAAACCTCTTAAAAGCTGCAAAACACTTCAGACCGAGGAGACTGGAACAGTTTAGATCAGAGCATACTTATATTAGAGTGGCCTAATCAAAGTCCAGACCTAAGAAACTGTGTAGCACTTTGAATAGCTGTTCACAATTCAAAGTGAACTGATTAATCATGTCATTATTAATCAGGCCATAAATCTTTAGAAAGACTGTGATTTGTGTAAACTGCACTGAGGGAATTATCAGGCTGAATGAAGATAAAGATTAGAAATTAGCTATTTGTCTCATAACATTAGAAAGAATGGTAGCATGTAGAATTTGTTTTACAGATTTTAGAAGGACATTTTTCTGCTGTATTTTGGATTTAAATGTCCTCTTGCACATAATGGTAATTCTCCTTCCCCTAAAATTCACCTTTATCTTATTATTAGTAGCTATTGGAGCATATCTTTCACCACAAATCAGAACTACTATTTCCCTGTTCTCTTGTGTTCTCTTTGTAGTGAAACCTTGTCATTGTTAGATGCGTGTGTGTGTTTGTGTGTGTGTGTTGGGGTGGAAGCTGAATTGGACTGTGTGTTGGAGTAATGTTGCTGTTCAGTAATGAAAAGTCTTGTTTTAAAAGCTTGTTGAATGTTTGTGAGGCAACCAGGTAACAGCTTTAGAGAAGTATAGTATTCTGTCAGTTAAACCAAGATGTCCTGTTGCAATAATCAATTAACTGCATGATAAATTAAAACAAGCTCAATAATTTCCCTTTGCATAATTTGTTGTTTTTCTCTTTTCTCTCTTTCTATCAAAAACTGGATGATAAAATCTTCAGTCTGATGCTTTGGTCTCAACTAACTCATTTTATTTGTTATTTTTGATGTTTTCTTTTATTTTGGATATTTAAAATGTCTTCTGGTTTCAGTAAATGTTCATTAAAGTAAAACTTTTATTGATCTTTTAGAATGTGTTTTTGCTTTATTATGACAAGTCTAAGCCAAGTAAAATTTCTTACTTAGTTAGAACTTCAGTTTAATCATCAGAAAATGTGTTTAGATGTGAGTGAGGAAATGTTACAGTCAGAAAAATAAGCTTTAGATGTTCTCCCAGAATAAATGCATTAATTAATAAAAGTGTCTGTAATTGTGTAGCTGCCTGTGGAAACCTGTGAGCCAGCAGAGAAAGGAGTCCAGGCGGGGGTGGGAGCTGGAGCAGCGACCCCTGCAGGAGAAGCTGCAAACAGCACCACAGACACCAGGTCAGGCGGCTTTACAGCCTGGTCAAACTCCTCATATCTTCTAAATGTTTAAAACTTGAATTCTGTTTGCTATGTGTATGGTGTCTCAGATAGTGAAATACACAGGAACTGGAGATCTCAGTGTGAAGAAGTGTTGCTCAGTGCTAAGTGCTGGTCTCTCCACAGTGGCCAATCAGCAGCCGGGGCTCTCTGTCTGTCCTCCTCATCAACGCTGATGGAGATCCTGGAGGCCATCAAACATCCCACGTAAGATTGAAGTTGTGTTTGGAGTGATTCACTGCAGAGTTGCTTTAATCACTGGGTTACTATGGAATCTGAACAAGTATGGAATTTGACTGGAGCATTGCCTTGATCTGGAAAAGTATGGAAAAAGAAAATAAGAGCCAGAAAAAAATATTAATATCGGTGGGTTTCAGATGACGTAGTATCAACGTCACCCAATGCAGATGGAAGGCAAGTAATTGCAGCCATTTACTTCTGTTGATCCAGCATCAAAATGCCCAAAGTCTGAGTCCTGTACGGTTGTTCCAACCGTTCTAATAGAGAGAAAGATAAACGTTATTGTTGTGTTTTGAAGGGAGTTGGTCACAAGGGAGTTAATTTTAAAAAACATACCGAAAAGTGGATCAACAATCTATGGCTAAAATTAGGGGGTGTGAAAACTAAATGCCAGAGTTTGCGGCGCCACTTTCAAACAGGTAACGATCGCATCGTTTAAACTGTATTTAAATTTTATTGGACAGTTACTTAGAAAGACAAACATTCATATGTAAGGCAAGATATATTATTTTTAAGCCCTAGCTTGGTTGTCCTGACAGTGTTGTTAGCAGCTAACTCAGTGCCAAGTACCAGACAGAAAATATGTTTATTCGGTGGGATTTTCAAGCTAAAAAAAAGCAAAATAAATTAAATATAATCTACCCAGCCATGCAGTCACAGTGAGCTGTGACTATTCCCCCACATGCTTCGTGTCTGGCCACGAACCATATTCGTGGCCAGACACAAACATGGGCTTTCTGTAGATCGCTGTGAATGATTGACTTACATTGGACCTGAATCCAGCATCCTACAGCGACTCAATATTAACATACAACTCCAACATGAATTTATGTTTACAGAAGCTAAATAAATTATCTACAATCCAAGCGGATAGAAATAACATGGGTTAGCTTGTTGTTAACGATAGCATCGTTATCATAGACTAATTACTGAAAATAGCACAACTCACTTCTTACCCGGCAAACAACTCGACAGTCATTTAATTCTTCTTTTGATCCTAAATACTTGACCCAATCTGAAACTAAATGATTGTATTCTCCAGGCTTTTGTAAACTTTCTTCTGGTTCATCATATAATATGAGGTCTGCAGCTCCCTTAATGTCGCAAATCCTCAAGATTATAAGAGAAGTCATTTTTACATATCATAAATATATGTGTATTTTTTCAAGATACCTTTTTTGAATCCTTTATTTAACCAGATAAACCCTGTTGAGATCTAGATCTTATTTTCAAGAGGAACCAGGTCTGTTCCAGCCCATTTACGGCATTATCGTTGGATCACTTGCTGTGATCCAATTTGCTCTGTTTTCAACCGGAGAAATCCACTTCCAGACGTCTATCTGAATTTCATGCGTATTCCAGGTCATGTGTCTGAAACCCAGCAATTTCCAGACTTCAATTTCTATTCTGATGTCAGAATAGGGAATGTGTTTGTTCTTTCCTTTCTTCTTCAGCTGTTTGGTCAGATGCTTTTTGCTGCAGACCCCCAAACACACACACACGCATGCACACACAGCAGCTATAGTGGTTATCTTCTGGCTAATATAGTGTTCCTCCTCTAGAGAAAGATGACCTTAAATGATAAACTCCAACACCAGACTACATCACACCATTATAGCAGAAAGTGCAATATTTCCATAAATTTATGTCATCTGTCGTCTGCTCTGACTCAGCCATCATAATGGCTGTTTTAAAGGGACATATGGAGATGTCAGGCATATTCAGGGAAGATTGTTCTGTAACTGTGTGCTCATTTTATCAACTTGTATTTGTCCAGTGCAAAATTATAGAATAGAATAGACTTAATTGATCCTCAAGGGGAAATTGGTTGAGTAGACAACCAATCAGAGGTCTTAAATATAACCATAAGACAGACAGTTTTTTATGTTATATATAAAAAAATAAAAAATTCCCCTCTCACCCTCCGTGGGTGGTCTCTTTCATCCTCTGAGCTCGGGTCCTCTACCAGAGGCCTGGGAGCTTGAGGGTTCTGCGCAGTATCTTGGCTGTGCCTAGAACTGCACATTTCTGGACTGAGATGTCTGATGTTGTTCCTGGGATCTGTTTGAGCCACTGCTCCAGTTTGGGGGTGACTGCCCCGAGGGCCCCGATGACCACAGGCACCACTGTGGTCTTCACCTTCCAGGCCTTCTCCAGTTCCTCTCTGAGGCCCTGGTATTTCTCCAGTTTCTCATGCTCCTTTTTCCTGATGTTGTGGTCACTTGGTATTGCTACATCCACCACAACGGCTTTCCTCTGTTCTTTATCCACCACCACAATGTCCGGTTGGTTCGACATTACCATCTTGTCTGTCTGGATCTGGAAGTCCCACAGGATCTTAGCTCGGTCATTCTCCACCACCTTTGGGGGTGTCCCCCATTTTGACCTCGGTGCTTCCAGTCCATATTCTGCACAGATGTTCCTGTACACTATGCCCGCCACTTGGTTATGTCGTTCCATGTACGCTTTCCCTGCCAGCATCTTGCACCCTGCTGTTATGTGCTGGACTGTCTCAGAGGCCTCCTTGCACAACCTACACCTTGGGTCTTGTCTGGTGTGGTAGATCTGAGCTTCTATTGCTCTGGTGTTTAGTGCCTGTTCCTGGGCGGCCAGGATGAGGGCCTCCGTGCTGTCCTTGAGTCCAGCTTTCTCCAGCCATTGGTAGGATTTCCTGATATCAGCCACTTCAGTTATTTGTCGGTGGTACATCCCATGTAGGGGCTTGTCTTCCCATGATGGTTCCTCCAGCACCTCGTCCTCTGTTCCCCATTGCCTGAGACATTCGCTGAGCACATCGTCCGTTGAGGCTTTGTCCTTGATGTATTTATGGATCTTGGATGTTTCATCCTGGACAGTGGCTCTCACACTCACTAGTCCTCTGCCTCCTTCCTTACGGCTCGTGTACAGTCTCAGGGTGCTGGATTTGGGGTGGAACCCTC
This sequence comes from Poecilia mexicana, assembly GCF_051168715.1. NCBI lineage: Eukaryota > Metazoa > Chordata > Actinopteri > Cyprinodontiformes > Poeciliidae > Poecilia > Poecilia mexicana. The sequence goes on from NW_028263386.1 coordinate 28,851,919, forward strand.
CATGCATGGTTAGTAGCTTCCGAGTCTTAACATCCGTGGCCTTCATCTCTTCCATTGGCCAGCTAATTATTCCGGCAGGGTATCTGATTACTGGTAAGGCATAGCTGTTTATTGCACGGATCTTGTTCTTGCCATTGAGCTGGCTTCTCAGGACTTGCCTTATTCGTTGGAGGTATTTGGCTGTGGCTCCTTTCCTTGTGACCTCATCGAGGTTGCCATTTGCTTGTGGTATTCCCAGGTACTTGTAGCTGTGCTCTATGTCTGCTATCGTTCCCTCTGGGAGTGAGACCCCTTCTGTGCGGACGACCTTCCCTCTCTTTGTAACCATCCGGCCACACTTCTCTAGTCCGAATGACATCCCAATGTCAGTGCTGTAGATCCTGGTGGTGTGGATCAGTGAGTCGATGTCTCGCTCGCTCTTGGCGTACAGCTTGATGTCATCCATGTAGAGGAGGTGACTGATTGTGGCCCCATTCTTAAGTCGGTATCCGTAGCCAGTCTTGTTGATGATTTGGCTGAGGGGGTTCAGGCCTATGCAGAACAGCAGTGGGGACAGAGCATCTCCTTGGTATATGCCACATTTGATGGACACTTGTGCAAGCGGTTTGCAGTTGGCTTCAAGGGTGGTTTTCCACAGCCCCATCGAGTTTGCAATGAAGGCTCTTAGAGTCCTGTTGATGTTGTACATCTCTAAGCATTCAATGATCCAGGTGTGTGGCATTGAGTCATAGGCTTTCTTGTAATCAATCCAAGCGGTGCACAGGTTGGTGTGTCGGGTTTTGCAGTCTCGGGCGACTGTGTGGTCTACAAGGAGTTGGTGTTTGGCTCCTCTACTATTTATGCCGATGCCCTTCTGTGCCGTGCTCATGTATTTATCCATGTGTCCGCTTATCTTAGCCGCTATGATGCCTGACATGAGCTTCCATGTTGTAGAGAGACAGGTTATTGGCCGATAGTTGGATGGGACTGAACCCTTTGAGGGATCCTTCTGGATCAGGATTGTGCGCCCTTCAGTTAACCATTCAGGGTGAGTCCCATTCTGTAGCAGCTGGTTCAGTTGAGCTGCCAGTCGCTCATGGAGGGCAGTGAGTTTCTTTAGCCAGTAGGCATGGATCATGTCAGGCCCTGGTGCTGTCCAGTTTTTCATACCCGAGACTCTTTCTTGGACATATATATATATATATATATATATATATATATATATATATATATATTATACATTCCAGTTCGGCGCTGTGATGGTGCAGGGTTAGGACACAGCTCGCATAAGGAGGCCTTGGTCCTCGATGCGGCCGTCGCAGGTTTGATTCCTGGCCTGGTGACCTTTGTCGCATGTTTTCCCTCTCTCTCATTACACTACTTTCCTATCATAGCACTTTCAAATAAAGACTACTAGACCAAAAAACATTTTAAAAAAAAACCCATCCCAGTTCAATCAAGTGCAGTTGTATTCAGTTTATCGTGCCAGTATATTTAGCATACCAATTTTATTTATAGAGCACTTTAAACACCCACAAGACTTAAAATGCTGTACACAATCATATAATTCAAATATGACTGAAATCAATAAACAAAGTAGTTAAAAAATAGTAAACAATAATCAAAGTCAACAGTTCAGATTGTGTCAAAGCAATGTCACTAAGATTAGTTATTTTTGACAAAGGAGGGGAAACATTTATATTGGTGTGGTCCCACCCCTAGTTATCTGTTCTGTGTGTGTGTGTGTGTGTGTGTGTTTCCTGCTGGGCGCTTTAGGACCGGTGTGCAGCTGCTCCCAGAGCAGAAAGGCCTCCCACTCAACTGCTTTATAAGTGCTGAAGTTGTTCATTGGCTGGTCAACAATGTGGAGGGCGTGGCCACACAAGGCATGGCTGTGGACATCATGCAGGTAACAGTGAAACAGCAAGTGCTCCCTTTAGTAAATGAGCACAAGGGAAGGTTTGCAGGCATGGCGTGCATGATGCTAACAGGAAACTTCAGGATGAATTTATGAATGCAGATGTGGGTTGTTGCAGAAATTGATAAACTGGTGCAGGTTTACTAAAAACTTCTTTAGAGTCATTTTAAATGTGAAAGCATTTTAAGCTTATGATGATGTTCAGTGCTCTCTGCTTTGTTTTGTGAAGAAAATGCTGGATGAAGGAGTGGTGGCCCACGCTTCTGGAGACGCCATGCGCACGTTCGTCTATGGCTTCTACTTCTACAGGATAGTAGGAGAAAAAGAAGGTACACGACTTTAACCCAGCTTAGCCACAAGGGAAGCACAGCTCCTGTCTGGATGGGATTTCTATGGAGCTAAAACTGTCTCATAATTCACAAATGCAAAAGATTCACAAATGCACAGGATGATATTCACCCTTGTATTTCTGATCCATATATACAGAAGCAGCTTGATTTGTAAGCTGCTTCTGGCCTATGAATTGCACTGCATCTGTGTGTGAATTTTGAGACTCCCCTGACATCTCAATCCACAAATAAATGATCTATCTGTTTGGATGACCAGCAACCAATCAAGTAGCTTCCTTGTTTCAGCCAATCACATTAACAGCACTGTAGCCATGATGACGCACCGACAGTTTGACCTCAGCCTGGCTTCTGGAAAAACAGCACTTTGTGTTTCTGAAAAGTGTGACTTGAGTGATTTATTACACTGCTATAATAATTTATCATTTAAGGACCAGGGCTTTATAGCAATTCACAATATACAAATGCCATTATTATCTTGAATAAATTCAACTATATAGAAAGACACTAGCCTGATGCTATTAGCACGCAGAAGCACTAGCATAGCTAGGTAGCACAGCTTACTCACTAGAGCTCTGCTGATGTGCTAATATAGGACTTGGGTGGGTGGGGGGGGTTAGATCGCTAGCTTGTGATTATAGTTGCACAATTAAATCGATTAACATTAATAATGATAACATGGAGATAATAGCTAATAGATAGATATTTCACTTACCGCTCCTCTGTTGCTTCCAGAAACCAGGCTGAGGTCTAAACTGTGCGTTGTCATGGCTACGGTGCTGTTGGAATGGGATAGTGTGATTGGCTGACACATAGGTTACCCCAACATGGGGGTCAGTTCATATGATTGTTTGAAACAAGGAAGCTATCTGATTGGTTGCTGATCACCCAATCAGATGGACCATTTATTTGTTAATTGAGATGTCAGTGGAGTCTCAAAATTCACACACAAATGCAGCGAAACTCACAGGCCAGAAGCATCTCGAAAATCAAGATATATTTGTGTTTGCATCAAAAATACTAGTGTGGATCCCGTCCTGTGCATTTGTGAATTATGACACAGTTTAAGCTCCATAGATTTCCATGCCTTGCTTCTCTGCACCATGACGTTCATGTAGAGGTTTGTCACTGCAGGCCTCAATTCCCAGCTGCAGGCTGCTGGCGGCTGGTCCACTGCAGCCTTGGAGGATTTTGCCCTTTTCCAGAGAAAGTGGTTTGAAGTGGCTTTTGTGTTGGAGGAGCGGCGGCCATGCGACCTGCCCGCCTTCCTCTTGCCCTGGCTGCCCAGCCGGCCCGCCTCATACGCAAGTAGGCACAGCTCCTTCAGCCGCAGCTTTGGGGGACGCAGCCAGGCCGCTGCACTGCTAGGTATACCCAGCCCACTCCTCCCAGCCCACACTGCCAGGAACACGACGCCTCATTCCCATCCAGCCTCATGTGGGTCTGGACAGCCTGCTGTGGGGAATGGCCCGGGTCACACGGAGCCAGAGGGCGCACACACTGCAGGAAACCCTGATGAGAAATCCAGCTCTTTTACTATCTCACCTATTTATTTATGAGTTATTGTAGTTCACCTGCTCTGCATTCTCTAGTGAGCCCTCTGACTTCCACACTCCAATTCTCTGATCTAAAGAAAAAATCTCAGTCTTTTCAGTTTGTGGCAAGATTCACCAAGAAAAACCATGCAGGGCTCAAATTACCTCCTGCATTTCTTCTTCTATTCTAGATGTGGGTCAGAGTGAGATTATGATGATGGAGGACCTCGTTTCACATGATCAGTTATTTTAATGTAGACCACCATTTAGTCTTAGGAAGGGTTGTTATAGTTGTAATGACAAATGTCCATAACATTTGTTATTTTTATACATAGACCTCAGCATTTTACCTCATATATAAGACATAAAATGTACTTGTTTTTTTAGCTTACATCATGTTATAATGTTCCCTCATCAAAAACATACCTGGAGTGTTGCCTTGATTTTTTTTTCATGCATGTTTGAGAAATCCTTTGATCTCCATGGCAACCACTCAGCTGTGCAAAATGCCTGGCTGGAGCACCGCCTCTGAGGCGCAGCTCTTCCTCAGACCTGCAGTTTCCAAGCTTCAGAGCTTCTGCCTGACGGAGCAGCCCTCCCCCATGGGCTGCTCCGATGTTTGCTAACTGCTAACACCTGGTGGAACTGTGCATCTGCTGAGCTCATTATAGAAGCTACGCTGGTAAAAACTTTGTTGAAGGGTTAATAGAGGAGCCATGTTGTGATGACTTCCTGAAGGCAGAGTTTCAGAAAGAGCAGGAGTTTCTTAAAGTGGCAGAGGCACAATTTCAAGATGTTCACCTCTTGAAAGAAGTAAACTTCTTTGAAGTCATATTTGATGTATGTAGCATTTTTACTGGAGGTAACATAGTTACGTGATTGTGCTATAAAATGGCACTATGTTGCTTGAAAACACATAATGGTGACCCTTTAGTGACAGTATTATTTGGTAGCAGCCTTTATGTTTTTGCACCACTATGAGTCACTGTCAGTTTTTCTATAGAATGTTCCAACTTGATCAGCCTTACAATCCAATGTGAGCCGAAATGCACCAAAAAGGCACCGAGCCAACGCTCTGGCTACATCACATCCAGCTCAGAAGTTCAACTCTGTTTGATCACATTTTTCCAATAAATGTTAATGTCCTCAATATGTTTTCAGACTGAATATGTTGCCCAAACTGACAACAGTGAGATCTACATGTACAAACCACCAAGTTTCTGTTAATCCAGAAATGTTCCTCCACCTAACATTTAATAACCCCACCACCAACTCTGTGTAACGTTTTCAGCATCATTATCCGTCTTGTGTGACACACAGATCCAGGGTTCAGCTCTCCTCACAGCAGGCTGCAGATCTGCATTAAGCAGCTGGTGTTCGTCTCCTGCATGCAGTAGCAGTAGTGATAGAGGGCCAAATCACTGATGCGATTAAATTCCCCTCTACACAGTCAGACCAGTGCATGTGAACTGGTGGCTGTGAAGGTGGTCCAGTTGTAGTGATGTGGGGTTGGGTGCATGCTGTGGTGTTGGTGGCTGTGGGTCAGTAGTGCTGTGGTGTACAATGTCTTCAGCTGCTGCTTTCCTTTGTTTCGACTCAAAACACTCATTAATCCTAGAGGTGTTTCTGCTTCAGCTTAATCTGACTTAATCTGTCCATTTACAGCTTTTGCCTCACACTGGAACATTTCCCTTGTGTTGCTTATCACCTTCTATGTGATAATTCCATTTCAGATTATTCTCATTGAATTTTAACATTATATGTTTTAGCTTAGTTAAAACATCTGATAATAAAAAAAAGTCATAAAAAAATCCATTGCACAGAAACTGAATACAATCAGATTATAATAGAAAGGAGCCTGGATATTTATTATTTTTAAAGAGAATGATAAAATTGTGAAAATTGAAATTCCAAAAGCAAATTTGCTTAATGGAAACATGCTAATTAAAAGAAAATCTCACATTTTTCAATAAAAAGTTTTTTGCACTAGGATGAGGTGCTTTTCAGCCATATTGAAGTAGGTGTATTTTGCAGAACTACAATGGAAACACTTTTTTGCATCACGAGTCACATGAACAACAACTGGCTGTTACTACTGGCAAAAACCACGAAGAAGACAGCAGGAAGTCGTAGGAGGAAGATGGCTTGTTTTTGTTTTTTTCAGAGATTCTGTGAGAGTTCTGGTGGAGCCAGAACTCTCACAGAATCACACCGATCTTAAAAAGTTATGTGTCATTTGAACATGTTGAATCCATAGCTCTTCTGTAAATTCACTGACTACAATTTCCCAAAATGCCGCATGCATAGCGCTCCAACGCCTGAATGAGACAGCAACGTCTCCTCTGATGGATGACGCTAATGACTCATTTCATGAACTATTCAGATGTGATTTTAGTTAAATATCTTATTTAATCTAAACACAGTAGTTGTGTTCTTTTGACATTAGCAGAACATAGACAAAGATTTACATACTTTTACAATAGAAATGTGTTTTCAGTGTTGGTTTGTGGCCACTTTTTATGACTACATTTAGAAGATTAATAGCATCCCAGGTAACATACTCATATGGGCCCAATGTGGGATTATTTGAGTACCATATAGGCCCCTTTGCAAAATCCTGTGTGTAACCCATGGCTGAACTTTCCTGTGTGTGTCGGTCAGTTTGGGGAATCCAGGAATTTTATCCTCTTCACTTCCACTGAAGTGAATACAGTAGCTGTAATCTTTATTTCCCCTTAGAGGGTCACTATCATCACCCCCACAGTAAGACATGATTCAAAACATAATGCTGAAAAATTAATCGTAGGATATCACTTATGTGATACAGATTTTATGACTTAATTTGACAACACATTATGTTTAAAATACTGAAACTGTTTTTGGAAAGTGTTGCAACCAAATATTTCATCTGCATATTTTTGAGTTGTGTGATGAGATTTGGATGTTTTACCCTATAAATATCCAAATGTTTTATCAATCAATCAATCAAATTTTATTTATATAGCACATTTCAGCAGCAAGGCATTTCAAAGTGCTTTACATCATTAAACACAAAAAGCCTAGAAAAAAAAGTCATGTAATTATTCTTGATTAGCATTGGGAACTGAAAAGAAAATCAGATTAACAAGAAAACCTTCCATCCAAAAAAAGAGGTCCAATGCAGAGGCCCATGTGGAGAGGCTGTGAAAGTCAGCAAATCAGTAACATGTATGGAAGGTCAGTACGTTTCTCCCCATGTCTGCCTTGTGCTCTTGATCACTGCTTTGCATCCATCTCTCTCCTCTGTCTGCGCCTCAATCCATCCAGATCACATTCCACTCCTTTTACTTCCTGTTGTATTTTCTCTCCACCTCCCGGCCCCTCATTGTCCATCTGTCCTGCAGCTGCTACTGTCCCAGAGCAGAAAACGGTCACACTGGACGTGGACATCAATAACCGCAGCGACCGAACTGAATGGTGTAGCTGCTATTACCATGGCAACTTCTCTCTTAATGCTGCCTTTGAAATCAAGCTTCACTGGATGGCTGTCACGGCTGCAGTGCTTTTTGAGATGGTAACGCATCGGTTAACTGAACATGAAGGAAATGCAAAGAGTCATTTTGTTAAACCCGTAGAACTGTCAGACAGTGAGCCATCTGGAATCGACAGAGTGGATTCTGAGGTTACTCTGTTCCGATAGGTTCAAGGTTGGCACAGGAAAGCAGCTTCCTGTGGTTTCCTGCTGGTTCCAGTTCTGGAGTTCCCCTTTGCGCTGACATCCTATCTGTATGGAGACCCACTGAGGGTCCAGCTCTTCATCCCACTCCACATCCAGTGTCTGCTGAAGAACGGCAGCGACAACCTGTTCGAAGGTAGTAAATGCAGTACAGCTTCTTAAACATTATACTGGTCCTGACACAAAAGGTCTGTAACCTCAACTTTTAGACTCAGTCTGGGCTGATGACTCATTCTGGCCGTCCTGATGCATGGACTCTGTCATTTTGTTGACCCCAGTTATCCAGCTGATTATTGATTGGTTTTGGAGGCCATTTTGATCAAATTTTTTATCCATGTCAGTGTTCTTGGGCAGAATTGGGAGGTTTCATGGGGAATTGTCCCCATGAAGCTGAGTGTGTGTCATTGTCAAACCTCTGCCGTGTGACTGAGTCCATCTCTGGTCTTCCTGTTTTCAACAGGGTTTGAACCAGAGACATACTGGGACAGGATGCAGCTCTTTCAGGAAGCCATCCTCTACAGGTCAGTGCTCTTCAATTTTAATCAACATTTTACTTTTGGATGGATGTGGACCAGCTACCGGTACCACCTCCTACTGAAGATTTACCAAAACATTGGTATAATGTCCCATCGTACCATCTTGTGATTGAATATGCTTTAAACACAATCCAAAGAAATTGCCATATTGACTCAGGTTTTCTTCAACCCACTGCAGTCCATTCTCAGTAGTGGCAACTGCTAGTCAGCTGGCTTAAAATCGCTGCTATACTTTTTTAAATTAGTTTTAAATAAATCTCATTAGATTGTGTGTGTATGTGTGTGTGTGTGTGTGTGTGTGTGTGTGTGTGTGTGTATATATATATATATATACACCACACCAGACAAGACCCAAGGTGTAGGTTGTGCAAGGAGGCCTCTGAGACAGTCCAGCACATAACAGCAGGGTGCAAGATGCTGGCAGGGAAAGCGTACATGGAACGACATAACCAAGTGGCGGGCATAGTGTACAGGAACATCTGTGCAGAATATGGACTGGAAGCCCCGAGATCAAAGTGGGGAACACCCCCAAAGGTGGTGGAGAATGACCGAGCTAAGATCCTGTGGGACTTCCAGATCCAGACAGACAAGATGGTAATGGTGAACCAACCGGACATTGTGGTGGTGGATAAAGAACAGAGGAAAGCCGTTGTGGTGGATGTAGCAATACCAAGTGACCACAACATCAGGAAAAAGGAGCATGAGAAACTGGAGAAATACCAGGGCCTCAGAGAGGAACTGGAGAAGGCCTGGAAGGTGAAGACCACAGTGGTGCCTGTGGTCATCGGGGTCCTCGGGGCAGTCACCCCCAAACTGGAGCAGTGGCTCAAACAGATCCCAGGAACAACATCAGACATCTCAGTCCAGAAGTGTGCAGTTCTAGGCACAGCCAAGATACTGGAGGAGAACCTGAAGCTCCCAGGCCTCTGGTAGAGGACCCGAGCTCAGAGGATGAAAGAGAGAGAGAGAGAGAGAGAGAGAGACAGAGACCACCCGCTCAGTGTATTATATGGTGTTTTTTTTTTGTTTTGTTTTTTTTTCATTTATATCTTGATTAAAGAAGCTGACCCTTTGCCTTTGTATTTACTCAACATGATTCTCTGGGGCCCAGAGGGTGCCCTGCACCTCTCGTGCCCCTCTTTAGCCACCCTGGGGTCTTCATTGTCTTGCTGTGATGACTTGTTCTCCTCCTCCTTCCAGGTTTGGCTTTGTACACGACAAGTTTTCACCATCATCTTTTAATTTCCCTGCTGAGAACAAGCCTCAGTACATCCATGTTACAGGTTTGTCTCATCTCAGTATGAAACCCAAACTGTCTCATGTCCTGGAAAGGTGAAAGCTTCCCTGTCCTGCAGGCACCGTGTTCCTGCAGCTGCCGTACTCCAAGAGGAAGTATTCGGGTGGGCAGACGCGGCGTCGCAGGAACTCCACCACCTCCAACAGCCAGGGACCATTTGGCGGTGAGGAGAGGGTGGGCTACTACTGGGCCTACAACACCATGCTGACCAAAGCCTGGAGGACGGGGGTGTTGGGCGATGAACGGCTGGCTGACCGCCTGCTCAGGGACTTGACCGACTTCTGTTCCAACAAGGACAACAGACTACAAAACTTCTGGGACAGCTGCCAGGAAAAAATGAACGCCAGCGCCCCCTGACTGGACAAATGTGTTATTTTATTCATATCGCTACATGTTGAGTCCTGTTTAATCCTGTTTCTGCTTTTTCTGAACATTTATCGGATGGAATCATGTCTGAATATGATTTTTTTTTTTTTTAATTTGACCAAGATGTTTAGAGAAACACAGAAAGTACTAAACATTTTTCACATCAGTACAGTAAGTATGATCCTTGTCCCAGTATTGAAAAAGGCTTCGGGTTTCCATTTAAACTGTTGTTTCATTATGCTGCAGCAGCCACACAAATAAAGGCAGGATCAAGGTCAGTTAGGGTTTGTGTTGAATAATTAAGAAAGTAAGCATTTTGACTCTATTTTTTTGCATATTCTCCAAGTTCAAACTGTAAAAATTGTTACTAATTAGCTTTAAACATGTCAGCTAAAGTGTACGTTCTGAAAGATTATGTGGTCTAAATCATCTTCCATTTAACACTGAACTGAAACATGAATCTGTATGCAGCAGATGATCACTTCCACTTTAATAAAGTAGAAACTGCTGAGTCAGCATTAGCATAATGATATTAATAGAGTATTTTATTCTGTCTTTTTCAGACTCCTAAGAAAAATAAACTGACCACTCCACCTCTCAATACTCTGCGGTTATAGTGGTGAAACTGCAATGGATCCTTAGTTCAGTCACATGGAACACACTGAATGATCCACAAACTCACCAAATAAGGAAAAAACAACATAGCCTCCCTGAACAAAAACAGATTATTTTAGAGCAAATTGAGGAACAATAAACCTCTTGTTCTGCTGATTTTGCATTTTCCTACAAACTGCAGGTGGGAGGTTTTCCCAACAAGTAACAGATTAAGAACATCTTAGCGGTCTTATTAGCTAAATTGCAGGATTTCTGCTTACATAAGGGTGTACTGATTGAACTGAAAAACACACATGTGCCTGGCGGTTTATTAATAATAATGGTAGAAAGGAGAACACTTTTCAGTGCAATGAGTTGCTCATTTCCTCTTTCTGACTAAATAACTTGGAAGTTATTACAAAATTCAGCCACAAGAACTTAAAGTAACAGTTCAAAGAGGTGGTGGTCAGTTTCTTCACAACTCTTGTGATTCAACCAGACTAAAGTTTGGACCTTTGGAACACCTTGTTTCTTCTCCAGCTATTTCATTGTACAATGAGGGAAAATAAGTATTTCAACACCCTGTGACTTTGTAGGTTCTCCCACCTAGAAATCATGGAGGGGTCTGAAATTTACATCTTAGCTGCATGTCCACTGTGAGAGACCATCCATCCATTTTCTGTACACCCTTGTTCCTAGTGGGGTCAGGACATGTTGGTGCCTATCTCCAGCAAATGTTTTGGGCAAGAGGTGGGGTCACCCTGGACAGGTCGCCAGTATGTCACAGGGCAACACAGAGATAGCAACCATGCACACTCACACCTAGGCACAATTTAGAGACCAATTAACCTAACAGTGGTAAGAACCCAGAGAAAACCCACCATGCACAGAGGGAGAACATGCAAACTCTGTGCAGAAAGACCCCAGACTGGGACTTGAACCCAGAACCTTCTTGCTGCAAGGCAGCAGCTCTAACAACTGCACCACTGTGGGAGACATAATCTTAAAAAAAAAAAAAAATCTGTAAATCACAATGTGTGATTTTTATTTTTTTTTAATAAGTTGTGTATTACTGCTGCAAATAAGTATTTGAACACACACCTGCCAATCAGCAAAAATTCTGGCCCTAAAGACTTGTTAGTCCTCCTCCTTTCTACTTATTCTAAATTAGAGGCACCAGTTTAAGGTCGTTAGCTGCATAAAGATTCTTTTATGCTGCACACAATCAGTAAGACTCCAACTGCTAACATGACACAGACACAGGAAACAAACTTGTAGATCTCCACCATGTCTACAATTGCCAAGAAGCTTTCTGAAAAAATGATCCAACTGGTGGAGCAATTCTTAGAAAATGGAAGAAGCTAAACATGACTGTCAATCTCCCTCAGACTGGGGCTCCATCCAAGATCTCACCTTTTTGCATATCAATGATCCTAAGAAAGATCAATCAGCCCAACTACACAGGAGGAGCTGGTCAATGACCTGAAGAGAGTTGGCACCACGGTTTCCAAGGTTATTGTGGGTAATGCACTAAAACATCATGGTTTAAAATCATGCATGGCAGGGAAGGTTCCCCTGCTTAAATCGGCACACATCCAGGCCCATCTTAAGTTTGCCTATGACCCAGAGGAGTCATGGGAGAAAGTTATCTGGTCAGATGAGACCAAAATAGAACTTTTTGGTCTTAATTTCACTTGCCGTGTTTGGAGGACGAATTTGAGTTCCATCCCAAAAACACCATCCCTACTGCGAAGCATTTGGGTGGAAGCATCATGATTTGGAGGCGTTTTTCCATACATGGGACAGGACAACTGCACTGTATTGCACAATAAATGACTGGGGCCATTTACTGTGAGATTTTGGGGAACAACCTCCTTCCCCTCAGTTAAGACCACTGAAGATGCGTTGTAGCTGGGTCTTCCAACATGACAATGACCTGAAGCACACAGCCAGGATAACCAAGGAGTGGCTCCATAAGAAGCATATCAAAGTTCTGGAGTGGCCTAGTCCGTCTCCAGACCTAAACCCGACAGAAAATCTTTGGAGGAACTCAAACTCCGTTTCTCAGCGACAGTCCAGAAACCTGGCTGATCTGTGTGGAGGAATGGGCCAAAATCCCTGCTGCAGTGCAAACCTAGTGAAAAACTACAGGAAACGATTGACCTCTAATTGCAGACAAAGGCTACAGTAGCAAATATTAACATTGATTTTCACAGGTGTTTAAATACTTATTTGCAGCAGTAGCGCACAATTTTTTTTTTTTTTTTAAATCATGCATTGTGATTTCTGGGTTTTTTTTTTAAGATTATATCCCTCACAGCATATGCACACCTAAGATGAAAATTTCAGACCCCTTCTGAAGTCAGTAAAACACAATGGCGCAGACAGGTTTAAACACAAACAGGTTTTATTGTTTCAGCTCCTTTACAATAATCCCTTCATCAATTAAATATTTTTTTACAGAGGTGAAGCAGACCAGGTAATAGTTTAGATGGTCACCGAAGTCAGAGCTCAGTTTTGGTTCAGTTTGGTCAACAGCTCTTCCCACTGTTCCCAGTCAGACGTAGTTCAGCTGTGCTGCTCCACCAAGGAGATTCCCTTCATTATTCCATTACATGCAATAGACATTGATCCCTTTTAAGTATTTCGAAGTCAGATGCAGTTCCACTATTCAAGTTTCGTTTCATTTTACAATGATTTTTAGGTTCAGTTTGATCATTAGAGGATTTTTTTTTGGTATAACAAACTGATTTAAATATTTTTTTAAAAATCCACACTTTTCTTTCCCCTGCATAAAACAAAAACACACAGAGACAAAAACAAAACAAAAACACAGGAATTACAGCAGGTGGCCTCGCTACAAGATGAATGATGAACTCCTTCAGCTCTTCTGTTCAAGTCCTGTCGAAGTGCCATTGGGGCGTAGCGTGGTTTCAGGATCCGGTCCCGTTTACCCACCAGTCTGAGGGACTGGATGTAGTGGTTTATCCACTGAACGCACTGGTGATTTAAATGTTCTCTTTGTCATACTTTCTTAGTGTTTAAAAGGTAAAACAGGAAAAGGCTGGACTCCTATTTATCTGACCATACAGTCTGCTGTGTTTGCTTTCACTCAAAGGAAGGCCTCATCTCTAGAACACAATGAATTGGACCCATATAATAGTTTTATCTCATGCACCAAACATTTCTAGAAAATGATGGCAACTAAGTGTCAGCCTAGTGTAGAGGTTAAGGAATATTTAGTCTTACTTATGCTGGGATTTCCCAGACATTCCAGCGAAAAACTTGAAACCAATCTCAGAAACAACTGTGAGTGCCCCTACTGTCCATGTAAGACCAGAGTTCCCAGTAAGGCGAAGGCGGATCCTTCCGGCTCTTAGTTAACTGAGGTGGAACCATCAGAGACGACTTGCAGGCCACCTAGGAGCAGAAGAAGAAAGACTAAAGCCGAGCTCAGACTGAACGTGCTGCTGTGTCATCAGCTTCACTCACGTGCTCTGATCCTGATTGGCCAGATGAGGATGGAGCAGAGTGCCAACGCTGCAACGACAGCCACGCCCCCCGTCACTATGACCATGATGTAGTGATAAAACCACACACAGGCTGGGCAGCACACCACTGTACTGATGGACAGACAGGACAGAGACCATTGGACAAGTAAAGCATTAGAAACTCAAGAACCCTGGCATCGTCTGACTCAGAACTATACAAGAATAAATATGGGCTGATCATAGTAACACACTTCCTGTATGGATTTAAAGGTTGTTATAGGGTGCAGTCATCCAAAAAGAAGACTTGCATGTATTTCACAAACACAAATAATGGGGAAATGGAAACAAACCTACAGATTTCTTCTGTCACATTTAGAAAGGCTATGTGTTTTCCAGCCACATAGTATCATTTTAAAGCACAATAAAATGCTATATATAGTTGTTATATAAATGCAAGTTATATCAAATATGACATAAAAGAAGCATCCAGTCAAGAAAAACTACTGCAAGAGGCTCAGCTGATTCAGTTAAGGCAAGAGGTGAGTGGACAAAATGTCCTCCAAGGCCAGAACTACTAGAAAAAAACTAAAGGTCTGTCGAAATCTGTTTGGTGATCCGAGACATTTCACACAGAAATCAGAAGAAATTTGTAAGCAGCAAAAACTTTTTTTAATCATGGAGGATTTTTGACTCAATTAGACAGAAGAACAAGGTCATCAGTTTTTAACCTTTCAGAGTAAACTGATGGGTTTTAGGTGGAGTCAGAGATATTCAGGTTCACAAAGTATTGAAAAAAAAAAACAATGAAATTGAAAGTACATTAAAAATGTAGTTCCTGCTGAAACATGACATGCAGTCAGTTCTTTTGAACTTTTGCATCATTTTGTGTGTGTGTGTGTGTGTGTGTGTGTGTGTGTGTGTGTGTGTGTGTGTGTGTGTGTGTGTGAACTAACTGGCAGGGGTGCATAGCTTGAATCATCATGACTGCGACTCCATTGGCCAGTTTATCGGTGAAGCTCATGGCTCCGTACACAAACGCTCCGCTTTGCTGCAGAGGCAGAAACACAAATCAGAACTGGCTGCTGTACATAATAAAGAGGCCTTCAGCTCACTTCCTCTTATCTACTCTCTTCCTCCGGAGCAGGAGGCTGGAGGACTTACCGTCTGATCTGAGATCAGCTCAGCGGTCATGGATAGGGATATGACCAGGATGGTGGCCGATCCGGCCCCCAGCAGCACCGCAGCCCCGTAGATCTGCTGACCCATCTTGTTGTCCAGCAGCACCCAGTAAGAGAAGGCCATGATCAGCAGGAGGCCCACAAAGTAAGTGAGCTAAACAAACAGAAGAAGAGATAATCAGGTGAGATTCCACATTCAGCGCTTCATGTTTCTCACTTCCTTGTTTTAGGAATGTGGTAAAAAAACCGAGTCAGATTCAGTTCCTGTTACTTTTTTAAGGCCTGTTTAATCTGATGAGGCCAACAACAACAAAACAAGCCTGTCGGTCTGAGCTTCATCTGGGAATACAACTCCAAATACAGGGGTGGGTTTATTTAACCAAAACTATTCGTCCCAATCCTAAGTGTTGATCTGAAATGGAACAGTGAAACAAAATTACTTGACTTATTCTAAACCAGCCTGGCAGTATGTGAGTGATGCTGTGCTGGAATTAGAGTGGTTTTAACTCAACTCAGCTTATTTTTGTAAGATATTCAAATCGGTTTGCTTTTTTGTCACACTAAAATATTTCAGACCATCAAGCACTGAGGACATGTATTCCAGTATGTGGAAGGTTCTACTTACACTTTTTCCAATTCGTTTACTGACTGGCTTCATGATGAAGGAGGACAGGAAGCCGCTCAGGTACATCACTAAGGGGATTGTAGCGATATATTTCTGTTTGAAAAGCAGCATAAAAAGTGAATTATGTGAATGAAAGCCAAATACATGAGTGACATAATAAATGAATTTTACCTTGGGCAGGCCTAGAGTGTTTATGAGATACATGGAGATGTAGGTCTGGGACAGATTGACGATTAACCTGGTGGACATGTAGAGTAAGGCCACCTGCACACACACAATGCTCTGCTGTCAAGCTGCTCTCCAACAAGCTGTGTTTGCTCTGGTACCAGTGGAGAGCCTCACCTGATAGAAGGAAGGCTGCTGGAGCCAACATTTCCACTGCAGAAGGGATGAAGAAACAGTGGAAGAAGGAAGCAGCGGCCTTCGCTCCCCTTCAGCCTCCTCTTCCTCCTCTCCTCCAGAGTCCCTGCTGGCTATGTGATTGGGGCGCTCTGTGGTTCCCAGGTGGAAGAAAGCAGCGAAGAGAGCGCCGATCCCCAGCACAATCAGTGATAGGTTCTGGGTTCAAGTACAGCACTGTATTACACACTTGTTTATTTGTTGGTTCAATTCACACCAAGTCACAGACAAAAGGATTCAGCGAAGATACTGGAAATGATCTATTCCGAAACAAAATTCCAGGCTCTGATTGCCTGACAGGGAAAATGGTGGAGCTAAAAACAGCGGAACCCTGGAAGGAAACCTGTCTGGGGCACCCACACGTCCCACTGTGGGTGGAGCTTCATCCCAAACATGCAGTCAGAGCTGCAGTCAAATGGTTTAATCAAAGCCTCTTCAGAACGCTCTAGAGAAAGCCCAGACTGAAATTCAGATGAGAAACCATAGAAAGTCTTGAAAACCGATGTTACACAAATTCTTAATCCAGTCCGATTCAACTTAACTCAACAACAGAACAGCACAAAAGAAACAAAAAAAAACCTCAGTCTATACTAGGGAAGGACAATAAATCAATATATATTGCGATCAATATCAATAGTTAATATATCTGATAAAATATTCAATGTTGAGAATGTTCACTGAACTCCAGTCCAGAGACTGGAGTTCAAAACTGAGGAAAGGCTTTAGCTCCTCAAGCTCTCACACTCATCTAGGTGGGTGACATCAGTCCACTCACTCTTTATGGTTACCTAGCAACAACTTGTTGAGTAACATGCGTAGCAGCAATTTCAGGTTTTGCCACTGTTCCTCATAACTGCTTCAAGATAAAAGCAATGGCATGGAGCAAAAAAAAAAACTTAAATAATTATCGATGATTACATTTTAGTCATTTTTTCAGTCATATTATCCAGCCCATGTCTCTGTAAGTCTTCCCTTGAAGACTCAACTGGAATTGCAGTGGAAGACTGTTCTGTTTAAAACTGACTCCAGACTGAATTAAAAAATGCATGCCACACTTTTCAGATTACTTCTAAAAAAAACAAACAAAAAAACAACTAAACTTTAAAGATCAAGCATCCACTGCACAGTGTGAAGTTTTGAGAGGTCCAGGGATAAGAAAAAGGCACTAAATATTTCCTCCTGGGTCAGCCACTTAAAGAGCTTTCACTTTCTAAAAAAAGACAGTGACATTTACTTAACTTCACCATCAGTTCATATAATTTCCCATGAAATTATTGGCAGTATCCCACAGACAGCAGTTAACAGAAAAAGCCTCCATGTCCTCACCCTGAAGATGTTGGTGTCTGCTGGTCCAAGAGAGTCTTCATCCTCTCCAGCCTGACCGTGGAACAGCAGGTAAGCAAGGGCATACACTGTGATGTTGGCTATGACAGTGAATGCATACCTGCATACACACAGGGAGAATACTGACTCAGGACCTGTCCATCAGCCTGCCCAGTGCTTTGGAGCTGATCCCTTACCTGTATGCAGTGAGCTCCACTTTAGCATGTTCACAGGTGACCAGCTCTGGGATGAGAGACAGGTGGGAGATCTGCGTGGCGGCCCAGCCAAACTGGAAGATGATGATGAATGGGGCAAAGTAGATTAAGCTGGCCCACTGAGGAGTGTTAGGGTCACAGGCCAGGCACCGGTTGAAGATGAAGGCAAAAGACACCACCACACTCAGCGTGCCTGAACATAAACAGAATGAAAAAGAGGCTTCTGAAAAATGACTGGAGAGCATCTAGAAAAATAGAACCATCACACTTGTTTCTTTGAAAATAAAATACAGATTGCTATTCATAATTGAAAAGGAGAGTCAAGTTCTGAATGAACAGAACACAACATGCTTTATTTTTACATTTTCAGCCAGAAGTGTCCTTGTATTAATGTTGCAGCTTGCTTAACAGTGAGAGAATGTTGGGGATAAATCACATTTATCTTGTTTACTGAATGATCCAAAGTCATTTAGAAAAACATTCATCTGGTTATTACTATGAAGCTAGAGCCAACATGAACAGATTGCTATGAGTCATTAATATCCCATAACCCAGCAATGTTGCGGACTAATGATCCAGCTTGTTAGCTCAAATTCCAGCTTCCTGTCAGTCTATATATATTAAACAGGATAAAAACTCAAGTCTGAAATCAAGAGGCCAAGTCAAGTCTCGAATCTTTATGGCACAAGTCTAAGTCGAGTCTGAAGTTTTTCCTTTTTGCCACTCGAGTGAGGATCTTGAATTCGAGTGGCCATCTTTGCCCTGTAGCAGAGTGGAGTGGGTGTTTCATTCCAGGACAGTTTGACAACGTTCTGCATTTCGTCTGCATGTCTTAGCTTTCCCATAGAAACAGTGCATCAACGTGACATCATCTTGCAAGGTATTAATTGAATTAAAATCTGGGGATTGGGCCGATCATTCCATAACATGAATTATGTTGGTCTGTAACATAAATATTGCTCCTTTACTGGTGCTTGTCGTCATGACATGTCTGAAGCATTTCATGACAGTTGAAGGTGCTAATTTTCTATTACTCTACTACATTAGTATGACTATTTTATATTACAATCTGTAATGTTGCTGCTACTTTGAACACATTTCTGTTTTAGGTAACAACAAGCAGTTGCAAATAAGATGAATGTCTTCACTAATGCTCATTATGGCTCATTTAACATAGAATTTGTGATTAAATAGGTTCTGACATCAGTTCCTAGAACTTGTTTGCATTCAGTGTCTGTAGTAAGCTTAAGTTTTTTACATTCAACTTTCCAGTTTACTTCACACAAGAGAATAAAAAAAGCTAAAAACAGTCTATGTGATTATTTGTGATACTTCCTCTTGTACTCGCCCAGGCATGTAAGACAACACCTTAAATGGTTCTTGTTTTGAAGAATCTTGACTCTTTGTGGTTACAAAACAAAACTGGGTAACACTTTATTTGAAAGGGGGTGAATAAGACTGACATGACACTGTCATAAACATCTGTCATGAACATGAATAAGCCTTCATGAATATTTATGACTGTTGTCATAAAGCTTCATTCGGTAAATTATGACACTTTTAATACAAAGTTGACATTATTCAAAATGTCTTTGTTATGACAACTTGACATTGACCAAGAAATCATTACTGATATAAATTTGTTATAAAAGTATTACTGATTGCACTTTAAAAATGAGGTAACTTTATGTTATTAAAGGTAAAGTTTAAACAGTAATGATTTTCTTGGTTAATGTCAAGTTGTCATAACAAAGACATTTTGAATAATGTCAACTTTGTATTAAAAGTGTCATAATTTACCGAATGACGCTTTATGACAACAGTCATAAATATTCATGAAGACTTATTCATGTTCATGACAGGAGTTACGTCATGTTTATGACAGTGTCATGTCAGTCTTATTCACCCCCTTCAAATAAAGTGTTACCCAAAACTCTTATGGCTCCAGAATGACATAAATTATCATTCTACAAATTCTGATTTATGCCTCAAATGTTTTCTATATTTTTTTAAACTTGTAATTTTCTAGTTTTTGAAGATAAAAATTAAAGAAATCTCCAGACAAAACCTTGTTAAATGTAAACTAATGCCAGGCTTTTTACTGCCTGGAAGTCAATAGTAATGATAGGTTCATGTTCCAACGAAGCATGATAAGAGCTATAATTAATAAATTGACTTGTTTTGGCAATGACCAATACCAGCTGGTACAGTGTGCACGGTTACCTGAAAATGTACCTTGTGAGCAAAAAGCCAGTCTATTATTAGCAGAGTCAGGACAAAGCAAGGTACACGTAGCAAAGACTTTTCAGAAGTGAAACTTTGGTTTTCAGTGTGTGCTCACTCAGCTGGTAACAAGTTTCAGAAATAGTCATATGAAAAAGTTTGGGCACCCCTATTAATCTTATTTATTTTTATCTCTAAATACTTGGATGTTTGCAACAGCTATTTCAGTTTGATACAGCCAATAACTTATGGACACAGTAATATTTCAGTATTGAAATGAGGTTTATTGGACTGAAAAAAAAAGTGCAGTATGCATTAACACAAAATTTGACAGGTCCAAAATTATGGGCACCTCAACAGAAAAGTGGCATTAATATTTAGTAGATCCTCCTTTAGCAAAAATAACAGCGTCTAGTTGCTTCCTGTAGCTTTTAATGAGTTCCTGGATCCTGGATGAAGATATTTTTGACCATTCCTCTTTACAAAACAATTCCAGTTCTGTTAAGTTTGATGGTCGCCAAGCATGGACAGCCCGCTTCAAATCATCCCACAGATGCTCAATGATATTCAGGTCTGGACTGGGATGGCCATTCTAGAACATTGTAATTGTTCCTCTGCATGATTGCCCGAGTAGATTTGGAGTGGTGTTTTGGATCATTGTCTTGCTGAAATATCCATCTCCAGCGTAACTTCAACTGTGTAACTGATTCTTGAACATTAATCTCAAGAATCTGTTGATATTGAGTGGAATCCATGCGACCCTCAACTTTAACAAGATTCCCAGTGCCGGCATTGGCCACATAGCCCCAAAGCATGATGGAACCTCCACCAAATTTTACAGTGGGTAGCAAGTGTTTTTCTTGGAATGCTGTGTTTTTTTCCGCCATGCATAGCGCCTTTTTTATGACCAAACAATTCAATCTTTGTTTCATCAGTCCACAGGACCTTATTCCAAAATGAATATGGCTCGTCCAAATGTGCTTTTGCAGACCTCAAGCGGCTCCGTTTGTGGCGTTCTTGCAGAAACGACTTCTTTCGCATCACTCTCCCATACAGCTTCTCCTTGTGCAAAGTGCGCTGAATTGTTGAACGATGCACAGTGACACCATCTGCAGCAAAATGATGCTGCAGGTCTTTGGAGGTGGTCTGTGGGTTGTCCTGGACTGTTCTCACCATTCTTCTTCTCTGCCTCTCTGATATTGTTCTTGGCCTGCCATTTCTGGGCTTAACAAGAACGGTCCCAGTGGTCTTCCATTTCCTTACTGTGTTCCAAGGACTTCGAGGAGGCAGAGAGGAGACAGGGCGTTCGCTGTTGCAGCTCCCAAACTTTGGAATTCTTTACCTATGTCGGTAAAACAGGCCTCTTCTTTAGCAATTTTTAAATCTGCTCTTAAGACTTACCTTTTTCGGTTGGCCTTTGATTCAGTTTGAGCTGCTGCTTTCCTGTATTTATCTGGGTATGTTTATGTATTGTATAGGGCGTTTTAAGTCACTGTATTGTTGGTTATAGTGTGTTTTAATTTTGATTTTTATTTGACTAATCTTGTGATTGTACAGCACTTTGGTCAGTGGTACTGTTTTAAAGTGCTATATAAATAAACTTGCCTTGCCTTGCCTTCCTCACAGTGGAAACTGACAGCTGAAATCTCTGAGACAACTTTTTGTATCCTTCCCCTAAACAACTATGTTGAGCAATCTTTGTTTTCAGATCATTTGAGAGCTGTTTGAGGTGCCCATGATGCCACTCTTCAGAGGAGATTCAAATAGGAGAACATCTTGCATTTGGCCACATTAAATACCTTTTCTCATAATTGGATACACCTGGCTATGAAGTTCAAAGCTTAATATTGTTACCAAACCAATTTTGTGCAGCAGTAAGTCAGTGAAAAGTAGTTAGGAGTATTCAAATCAATAAAATGATAAGGGTACCCAAATTTTTGCACCTGTCAAAGTTTGTTTTGATGCATATTGCATATTTTCTGTTAGTACAGGTGCTGGTCATAAAATTAGAATATTGTGATAAAGTTCATTATTTTCCATAATGTCATGATAAAAATTAAATTGTCATATATTTTAGATTCATTGCACACCAACTGAAATATTTCAGGTCTTTTATTGTTTTAATTTTGATGATTTTGGCAAACAGCTCATGAAAACCCAAAATCCCTGTCTCAAAAAATTAGAATATTATGAAAAGATTCTCTGAACGAGCAATAAAAATAATCATCTGAATCAACAAAGTAACTCTAAACACCTGAAAAAGATTCCTGAGGCCTTTAAAAACTCCCAGCCTGGTTCGTTACTCAAAACCGCAATCATGGGTCAGACTGCTGACCTGACTGCTGTCCAGAAGGCCATCACTGACATCCTCAAGCAAGAGGGTGAGAAACAGATAGAAATTTCTGAACGAATCGGCTGTTTGCAGAGTGTTATATCAAGGCACCTCAGTGGGAAGTCAGTAGGAAGGAAAAAGTGTGGCAGAAAACGCTGCACAACGAGAAGAGGTGACCGGACCCTGAGGAAGATTGTGGAGAAGGGCCGATTCCAGACCAAATTAAATTTTCATCTCCATAAAACTTTTCAGCAGATGGAAGCATGAAGTGCTCCAAAATCTTCTGATAGCGGCTGCATTGATCCTGCCCTTGATAAAACCCAGTGGACCAACACCAGCAGCTGACATGGCACCCAGACCATCACTGACTGTGGGTACTTGACACTGGACTTCTGGCATTTTGGCATTTCCTTCTCCCCAGTCTTCCTCCAGAGTCTGGCACTTTGATTTCCGAATGACATGCAAAGTTTGCTTTCATCCGAAAAAAGTACTTTGGACCACTGAACAACAGTGGTCCAAAGTGCTGCTTCTCTGTAGCCCAGGTCAGGCGCTTCTGCCGCTGTTTCTGGTTCAAAAGTGGCTTGACCTTTGACCTGGGGAATGCGGCACCTGTAGCTCATTTCCTGCACACGCCTGTGCACAGTGGCTCTGGATGTTTCTACTCCAGACTCAGTCCACTGCTTCCCCCAAGGTCTGGAATCGGCCCTTCTCCACAATCTTCCTCAGGGTCCGGTCACCTCTTCTCGTTGTGCAGCGTTTTCTGCCACACTTTTTCCTTCCTACTGACTTCCCACTGAGGTGCCTTGATATAACACTCTGCAAACAGCCGATTCGTTCAGAAATTTCTATCTGTTTCTCACCCTCTTGCTTGAGGATGTCAGTGATGGCCTTCTGGACAGCAGTCAGGTCAGCAGTCTGACCCATGATTGCGGTTTTGAGTAACGAACCAGGCTGGGAGTTTTTAAAGGCCTCAGGAATCTTTTTCAGGTGTTTAGAGTTACTTTGTTGATTCAGATGATTATTTTTATTGCTCGTTCAGAGAACCTTTTCATAATATTCTAATTTTTTGAGACAGGGATTTTGGGTTTTCATGAGCTGTTTGCCAAAATCATCAAAATTAAAACAATAAAAGACCTGAAATATTTCAGTTGGTGTGCAATGAATCTAAAATATATGACAATTTAATTTTTATCATGACATTATGGAAAATAATGAACTTTATCACAATATTCTAATTTTATGACCAGCACCTGTACAATAAACCTCATTTCAATACTGAAATATTACTGTGTCCAGTTATTAGATATATCAAACTGAAATAGCTGTTGCAAACACCCAAATATTTAGAAATAAAAATGATTAAGATTAATAGGGTGCCCAAACTTTTTCATATGACTGTATGCAGCCAACTTCTTACATGCCATCTGAGTTTGAAACAGTGCTTTTATAAGTCAAAGGGACTTAAAAAGACTAAAAAGCTGATACAGAAGGCTGGTTCTGTTCTAAGGACATTTAGCTATCTGACCACTTGGGGATATCTGGAGATTATTGTGCAAAGGCTGATTCTTCATAAAATGAAGAAACTTCCTAACAATCCTGAGCATCCTCTTCATCACACTGACATACAACAACAATGTCTTCAGTCAGAGGCTTCTTCAAACTCGCCACATGAGATCCTTCCTGCCCACAGTCATCAGCATCTACAACAACTCTCTGAAGAACATAATACGATAATACATGATTAATCCCTTTGGGATTAATCATGTATTCCTGAATTTCAACTGGGCTCTAAACCATGGTTTCAAGAATGCACATGTGCACCAAACAAACATCCTCAAGAAGACAAACCAAAACATCATCATCTCATGCAGGTATTTAAGGATAGCAATGTATCCACTCTCAACTGCTTTCAACAAAAGTAAAATGAAGGGATCGAAGTACAGAAATCAACTGCTTAATTAGCTTGAGCTACAGATCTAAGAAACACATTAGAAAGCCAAGTTAATCACAGCGAGCACCAGAGGCCTCATGTATAACGCGTGCATACGCACAAAAAATTTGTGGCGCGATACTTTACGCACAAGTTGGAAGTATAAAAATGAACGCGTCGTGAAAGTTTGTGTAAACATATGCAAACTTTTTACCTGTAATGAAAATATACGGTAACCATACAAACTTTTTGTTTTGGACAATAAACTACAAAGCGCCAAAATTCACCTAAATGCACTGAAATCTGACTCCATTCAATTATTTAGCCCAAGGAGCATCGACCCCAATATTTTTCTCATGATGATCTCTTACCAATTTTTAGTGTGAAAGCACTCTTGTGCAGTCTTTTATACACAAGTCTCAGAGTTACTATTGGTCCTCCACAGGTGCAAATTAGATCTAAACCTGGAAACCATTTGGGACGTTCTGGAGCTTGCAGGCGTCACAAGATGGTTTGCTCCGTCAACTGAGCTCATAACACTTTATAGACCACACCATGTTCCCCTGAGCAGATGTCATTAAAGGACTTTGTAAAGCACAATGTCAGCTGAGCTGGCAAAGAGTATGCACCAGTGGGACACCAGTGGTTGATCTCAATACTTTAATACCAGTCCTTATCTTTTAAATATCTGAGTATTAATTACAGACAAATAGAATGAGCCGATTTACATACACTACATGTGATGAGCTCTTTTCTGAATTATTCACATGCCAGTAATACTAAATGATGTAAATAAACACCAATACACTAAGAAATTCTAGTGTTTATATGAAAAATAAAAGGCCCAAAGAATTTAAAACCAAGAAACTATAAAAACAGTTTTTATACCTTGAACTGGAAACTTCTGAGTTTACAACATGACTCAAGAGCAAATAAATAAACCTTCATGATTCCTAAAGGAAGGTAAATCATTTCTAAACCTTGTGCTGCAGTAACACGAGACTGCAGTGTGATGCATTCTCTCCGTCCAACTGTAGTAACAAACTCACCAACCAAATGCCAGGTCTTCCGCTTGCCATAGTTTCCACAACCAGAGGTTTGGTCTGACTCATAGCCAACCAGGGGTGTACAGATGGCATCAGCTATCTGACCAACCAGCAACAAGACACCTGCAGCACACATAAATGGTTACAGATGAGCAATTCTATAATACCGACTGGATTAAAACAGAACAGATATGGTGGTAAACTTGATCATATGTAATGGGAATTAAATTTACTTTTGCTATAAATACTCATTATGAAAGAAAAGAGTCTATGTGAGCATCTTGCAGCTACAGTAAGATTTACTCTGTATCTAGAAACATTTAAGCATATTTTGCAAGAACGCAATAAAAACTAAAAGGGGAAGTTACTACTTTGGATATAAATTGTATATCTCTTTAAATTCAAAGAAATAACAGAATGTCATAAAATGATTTCCCACCTTACATGTTTCTTCAGGTTTTTGCTTTCTAGGTCTCAGATAAATGTTTACATCAAACAAATGACAATATCAAAGATAAACATTTTGTAATTACTCAGGTTATTTAAAAAAATATTATTTTATTTATTAGGGGCAACAATCAATCAGTCAAATTTTATTTGTATAGCACATTTCAGCAGCAAGGCATTTCAAGGTGCTTTACATAATAAAAACAGCATGTGACATTGAATAAACAGTAAGAAAGAGAAAGACATTTTGGAAAAAGAAAAAAAAGAAGAAAAACAGATAAAAACATACTTTTGTTACGGAATTTAAGCGCCTGTCGTCGCCGGACTCCGCCGTCCGTTTAACACGGGTATTATCCAGGCCCCGCCGCCTAAGAGGACAAGGTCTCCAACCTTGCAGCACCAGGCTCCGTCCTCCTATCACGCGATTTTTTGCACTAGGACTTCGCCGTCCTACACGGATTTTCAATCCAAACCAACCGGGTCCTTTGTGAAAAAGTAACTGCTTCCATATCCTTCTGGTTACACCATCCTTAGCAGTAATGTATTCACCAAATATGGTGTCTCTATAGATTTAAGGTTTTTTCTGTAGAGTGCAACATTTTATGCTTCATCAGTCCACAAAATAATTAACTTTAATTGAAAAATAATGTATTAATCCCAAAAGGATTGTTGCAACTCATTTTTACAAGAGTTTCTCCCAAGAGTTGTTGAAAATGCTTATGGCTGTGGGCAGGAAGGTTCTTCTGTAGCAGTCAGTATTTCAGTGTTTCTGAAGTAGTGTCTAACTGAAGACACTTGTATAGCAGTCTGATGAAGTTGTTCATAATTTTCTTGACATCTGTCCACAATAATCTCCAGGTGTTCCCAGAACAGAACTAGCCATCTTTATCATCTTTTTAGATTTTCTAAATCTAAAAAGTCTGCCTTTCTAAGTACAGAAAAACTATAGGTTCTTTTTAGGCCTTTTAAAGTCCAAATTACCAATTTTTTTTGTACTCATTGGAACTTTGCTATGTTGACTTATGAAGGCTACCCTATATTTTTTTATAGAGAGTCAAGTTGATTTGGTTACATTTTCCCCTTAATTATTGAAATAATTATGTGGAACATGCACTTTCAAATAGCCTCTGAGACAAACAAACACAACTCTGGATATTTGGTGATCTGATAATTAAATGTAGAAAAATAGTCAGCCACAGAACAAATCTCTAAAAGGGCAAATTACCTTTCAGAAACACTGCACAATGTAAAGGCCTGACCATTAGATTAGTTATAAAGGGTATTTAGAACATTGTGTGTCCCAAATGAAATACGAAACACTGAACAGCACCTGGAGCCAATCACCCTAAAACAAGCCAGATGAGTAAAAATCAATGAAAAATAATAAACACAACTCAGTCTACTGGCCAGTCAGGGAGGTTAGACACTCATTCACTGAAAACTAGTTCTAAGCTAAAAATGAACAGCTGAAATCAAACTGTTCATTTTGATTTCCCCACATACAGCCTCAGGACCATTCTTTTGTTGTTGTTGTTTTAAATGAAAGTAAGAATCTGATTAAAGTTAAAATACTTCTGCAAGTGAAATGTGATCAGGCTAACTTATAATTTGACAGCTACATTATTACTCAGTTTCAGACCTGTGAAGCTTTGTGGAAACTCAAATATTAACCAAATTCAAAAAAAGAATATAGTCAAACTTTAACTTTTACTGGGTTCTAAGTGTCTTCAGTGTAGAATAAGTCCAGGTTAGGTTTGATTTGGCAAAACACAAGGTTCTCAAGTTGTACATCAATTTTGTTACATTTGAAACAGATCTGAACGAACACTTTCCAGATCACCAAAAGCCACTCATCCTGATTTCTGTTCACAATAATCTCCAGATGTTCCAGAGGGATTCATCTGGAACATTTGAACCCCAAGTAAACTCAAAATAGTTTACATTTCTGTAAACTATTTTGAACGTTTTCACACAGGTGCTTTAAAAACTCTTAGAGTATTATATTCACATGCTGGCCCACTCTAGATAGTTTGGATGTTAATATGGAGCCAGTGTAACAGGGCTAAAGGCTAGAAATAAAACACAAATGTTGAGGTGCTACAAATACAGAGCAAGTTCCAAGGATCACAGTTTCACAACCAGTAACAGATTAGTTTCACGTAGCTCAGCATTTTTTTTTATTTATTTTTTTTTACTGTAGCTGCATGTAATTCTGAATAAGCAAAAACAACAACAAAAAACAGTGAAATAATCATTTACCTAGAAGTGGAGAATAAAACGATATTACGCATCGCTTCAAACAGACTGACTCACCTGCATTCGTGTTCTGGAATCCCAGCACCGAGTGGTAGAACACCAGTAAGTATGTGAACCACATGGAAGCGCACAGGTCGTTGAGAAAGTGTCCCGCAGCGTAGCTGAGCTTTCTGACAGCGGACAGAGACCTGTCTGTGTCCGACATGCTGGCTCGTCAGGGTTAAAAGGAGGAACTCCGCACGCGCTTTCATCAAGTTGAGTCGCTGAAATGGCTTCAAATCATTCAAGCAGACTAGACGGACATCTTTGAGCCTCCCTCAAGGTATTGGTTCCCTATTCTTTTTCAAAAACAATGTTTTTGAAGAAGACAAATAAACATGTAGGCTACATTCGTTTGCCAACCAACGTGTTGTCCCGGTGTGCGCTAAAATTATTACATCAGCTTATGTTATTCTTTCCGCTTTGAATCAGCTGACAGTCAGCGAGGAGCAAGGAGGAGCATCCCAGAAGGAACACAAACCGAAACAAAACACCAGCGGACGAAGGAGAGGTTTTCCCACCGCATGTCTTACATGTGCGCTACTTTAAACAAGTTTCACCAGCTAAATATTTATGAAACACGAGAGACGTGTTACGACGACACGTCAACTAATTAAACTCACACCAGACGTTTATCTTCAAACCAGACAGAAACTGCTCCACCGTCTTCTGTTCTTGACATTTCGCAAAAATGAAAGCACGTGACAGATCCGAAAATGTCTGGTCCCAGCGCCAACCCTCACCTGGCTTTATCGTAGACGTAAACAATGCAGGTCGCCGGTAACTATGACGCACATATTAAAACTAACCAATAGGACAACCACGTTGCTCCCTCTCAGCCAATAACAAGAACCTAGCGGGTGGAACTTCCTCTTCCTAATCACTTCCGCATTTTTGTATAGTCACCTTCCCAAAATAATTGCCAAAATCTTTTTTCTTTTTTAAAGAAATTAAAATAAATCGCGATTAAAATTGCGTTTTAATAGCAGTTAAAACAAAGCAGAAATCAAGCCACATCTACTCATCTTTACCTTGTTCTTGAATGAACTTTCACATTTGAGGTTTTAACATTTGTTGGCCTTGTTTAAGAAAAAGCAGATAAGGAAAGCTTAAAAGATTAATTAGGTAGATTATTTTTGAACAAATTCTCATAAGATTCATCTGTTGCTTCTCTATGGCATCAATGATGGAGATTAGACTACACTGAGAAGTTCACTCAAATGAGACAATATCTGAAATGTTTGATAACATTTCCAAATTTAGATTTTACAAAATTATGGTAGTTACACCTTTGTGTTGAAATCTCGCTTTTTCTGCCATCTTGAAACATTCTTGATTAGTCAGGCTGATATTTAGATACCAATTTGCTCAAAACAGAAACTGCTCAAGTATTTGGAGAAAATATAAGCGCAACAGACACTGGTAGGTTTCATTTTATCATACAACCCATTTTTAAATCGTTAGTGGCACTTTGTATTTATAGAAATTAAAACTTTTGTCCATTGTTTAGTGACGCTGGGGTGGCAGTGGCTCAGGAAGTCGCTGGGGTCTGTTCTGTTAACTGCTGGGTTGTGAGTTTGAACCACCACCCTATCTGTCTCAGTCACTCTGCAACTGTGTCTTCAAGTAAGACACAATGCATGCCGTCAGGCTACAGTTTGAGGTATGCAAAAATTAGTAATTGTTCTGAGACAAAACTAGTGTTGGAAAGATGAGAGATATCTTGAGGAAACCTCTACACCATAACTTAAAGGATCTTACTGTATTTGCTTAATCTACTTTATTCAACTTTCTGGTAAAGTTAAAAACTTTACTGTCCAAATGCTAACTTTTTAAAAAAAATTTTAAAAAATCGGAAATGGGAATTGACTAAAAACAATACAGGTTACAAAATATCCGATGACTGCATCACTAAAAGCCACAATTTAGAAATATGCAAATGCAGAAATATGGAAAAAGAAAAAAAAAAAGACTAATTCAAGAACTACCAACAAATAGAAGGTAATCTAACATGTTTGTAGTCACTTCAATAAAGATAGCTTTTTATTGTGTTTTATTTTTTAATGGCATTACCATCTCTCCATCCTCAAACTGAAAGAAAAAGAGGGAAACCAAAAGAAAAACTTCAAAAGTTATTTAAAAAAAATACATTCTGAGGATCACACTAGAAGCTACAAAACAAACTTGAACAACTCAGAAGGAGAAAAAAAATGAAAAGAGAACAGTCTTATTTTAGTTACAACTCAAAGTCAGGGTAAAGCATAAATCTGACATAAACATCTTTTCTTAAGTTCTGAGTTTTCTGGTGGTTGTGAGGGTTTCCCTTGATGGTGAATGAGGAATGCACCGAGCTCGGCCCGTTCTACAACCGGGACCAGGCCACTCGCTGTGCAACTTCTTTCACCCCAGGGAATAAAAACTATGTGCATCAACTGCATCTCTGTCCATCAAGTCTCTTTATGATGAGCTCGACAAAATGTGCAGCATGATTTTTGTGTGCGTGTTTTGTTTGCACACGTGGTCTCTGGATTCATGCTTTATAAGTCCTCTTGTCTGGATCTCCTGAAATACACTTGTCTTCTGATCCAGTCAGTAAGGAAGAACACTCAAAAAGTAAAGAAATCAGTCAGTCTTCCAGTGGATTAGCTGAATCCAGTCTGATGATTAGCTTGTATAATCTGTCATTTACTCCTTTATTGTCCCAATATGTCCACTGCTGGAACAGGCGGCATATTTGATGCTCTGTGGTGAAACGGAAAAGGCCTTTCAATGTCTATACAGCCCAGAGGAAACTAGCAGACCACCCGCTTGTCACTCCAGACTAACAAGGGAACTGCATGGGTACAGGAGAGGGCTAAACAGAGGAGGAAGAGTTCAAGAAAAATGGCTTGAAAAAGACATCAGGAAGGGGGATTAAAAGATGACAAAGAAAAGAGCAAAGGTTTCTCTCTGGTCTCTTTCACTTGTGTCTCTGTAGTGCTTTCCTCTTCCTCCTCTTAAAGAAACAGCAGCACCTGAAAAATACAAGTCAGTTCAGAAAGATTTCCACAGCAGCAGCTGCTTTATGCTCACAGGGAACACAACTTCACTGAATTTTGATATGTCTTGAAGTGACAGGCCAAAGTAGATCTACTTTGGCCTGTCACTTCAAGACATATCAAAATTCAGTTACATTTAAACAACTTTACAGTTTCATCTTTAGGAACTTGCAAACAGTAATTTTATAATCAAATCCACTGATTACATTTTTTTAAACAGTTGGAGCCGATCCAGAGCTGGAGCAGGACTGGTGCTGAAGGCGGGTCTGGGGTGGTATGGTGATCACCTCCAAAGCACGATGAACTGATTAGAGATGCCAATCAGAGTCCAGCAATTCAATGTCAAGTTTTAGGACCACAATTCAATTCAGAAACTGTTTTTGATTGAGAAACCACATTTTTTACTCAAACGGTCCTGAGATTCTGTTTAAATTATGTGACTGACAAGAAGAAAAAACTGTGTAAACAAATAGAACAATTATTTTTTAAAATTCTATACAGTTCTGTACTGTATCAAATCTCATCCGTTTATATTTAAACAAAAATAGGTTTGTGCTTAAAAGTCTGTCACTTAAATTACCAGTATTTGGTTAGCTTAACTTCCCTGCTTTTTCTTAAATTAAAAAAATGAATTACTCAAAATATAAACAGTGGCCGAGTAGGAGCAGCAAGGACTTGCATCTCAAACAGATTTTAAAATAGATGTTTGATTATTTTTGAATCAAATCAAAATTGCCAGGAGTAGGATTTGCAATTCTCTATAGAACTGATTTTTTTCTGCACCTCCACCACTGATGCTGTAATTTATGTAAAATGAGTAAATATTGAGTACATGGACAACCTTTTCAGTAGTCCTATATTTCCTGATTTAAAATCCTTATTAATTAATTAACTTTGGAAATTAAATTAACCCCTTAGCTGTCATGACACCCGTGTTCTCATGGATCTGTTGATTAACATGGAAGCGTTTTGAGGGTGGCAGTTTAGGGGTGAAAAAAGTAAAAGGAAACCAGCCAATAATAGTTTCTCTACAAAAAGACAATTGTTCAGTAGTTGTCTCTCCACAGAAACACAAAAATGTGATTCATCCTATATAAACATATCAACATAAATAATCAATTACAATCTAAACAAGAACATAGGAGGACGACCACAAAGGGTGAATCAAAGAAAGTACAGACTGAACAGTGTGTGTATATGAGTGTGTTCTTACTTTATATCATCAGGAACTTCAACCTCTGCGTTGGCTGTGATTGGTGCGTTAGAATGTCCCGCAGTAGGATCGTCTGTATTCAGCTCTCCATTGGTCGAGTTCATCACCTGGAGGACAGAATTTTTGGAAAATCTGGATGAGCACATCATCTCATCCCTCTTATACTCAGTGGCAACAAAGCAACATGGTCAGTGCAAAAATAAAAAAGCAATTCTGCCCATCATTACCTGTGAAACTGGACAATAGGGCATGCAAGAAGCAACAACTAAACAACATGATCAACAGTGTTTCCATGGAAATCACTACGTGATGTCATACATCAATGAAGAGTAGAAGATTTAAGGTGACACTGAACAAACAATCCTTCATTTTCTTTGTAATTAAGATCAATCAGTAACTGTTGCTTTTACTAATACGAGGCACGCAGAGAAAGTGCTGTTCTAGCAGAAACATCCTATCATCATAACTCAAATACTACATCTCTATCTAACAACAGAAATACTCCACCAACACAAGCATGAAGTTCTTCCATTTGTTCAGCAAGAAAGGCTGGATCATTCAATGACTTAATATTGACACTCAAGGAAAAGTGCTTTATGGATTCAAACAAATCATCCTTTTTTATCTTAACGGACTCAATAATTCTCAAAGTGAACACATCCTTGCTAAAATGCCAGGTTTTAAAATCCTTTCCAAATTTCTTCTACATACAATGCAGCAATACCCCTGTACAAGTGGAGTGAAAAACAAATCTGATATCTGGAATCTGAAGCAAGTAAAGGAGCTCCTGCAGACAATGTCTTACTTTTCTCTAACTTAGAAAGTACTCCTGGTTCAGTTTCCTTTTTGTATATCTGCTCTGTCTTCTCCAACACCCAGACAGTCATGGCAGATGGCTGCTCATAGTAAGCCCAGTTCTGCTTCTGCTGGAGATTTCTTCCTGTTAAAAGGGGTCTTTTCCTATTCACCGTCGCCATATGCATGCTCGGTATCAGGGATTGCTGTAAGGTCAACGACACAACGCAAGTGACTGTCTGTCTCTGCATGCTTATCTAGGAGGAGTCATTGTTGAAACTAGATAAAGTGTTAGTTTAGAGATGTTTGTGTGTGCTTTTTATTTTGTATGTTTTGCTTGGAGTTTATGAAGTCAAGTGTTTGGTGACCAGTGGTGACCAATCTGGGCAGGGTTCTATAAATGAACAGAAGTAGAAGTTTTATGTGCATCACATGCTACAGAGCAGTGTTGTGGTACTCGAGATCGGTCTTGGTCTCGAGTCCGGTCTTAAGACCGTTTTCTGATGGTCTCGGTCTCGGACTCGACCGCATTTGGTCTCGGTCTTGTCTCGGTCTCGGGCTCTGAGGACTCGGCATTTTATTTCAAGACCAGTCGAGACCGCAGCTGTGAAAATATCACTAAACGTGCAGCATACTGTCCACTTTATTTGTTAACATCTTTGTTTTCAGTGGATGCAAAACGCACCAATTAAAATCCAAGCAACTACGTGTTACTCCCCCCACCCTCCCCACCTTTCATTCTCCCTCCCCCTCCCCTCCCCACCTTTCACTCGCACGCGGCGCTCCAGGACATGCGCAGTGGTTTCCTCTCAGCGGCAGAAAATGCTTGTCTAATCGTCAGTAATATAATAGCGCTGCATAAATAGTAAGAAATCCGATGGCCAGAGCTAACTCAGCAGCGCTTCGCTTTCAGAGACGATGGGGACAACGTCTAACTATTTTCGTCACTTAGAAAAGTAGCTCAAAGAAGGTAAGCTCCGTTGACATGATGCTAGCAAAGCTAGCTGTACAGAGACACATAAGAATTTGTGATGAAAAAAAGTCACTCACTGCCTGAATTATTGTGCGGAGATGTTGACTGACTTGTCGCATATATAGGACAACGCTATGTCCAAAAGTCTGCAATATAGTGATGTGACATTCAGAAACAGTTGATTCTTTTCCACGGCTCTTTATTTATTAGATAGGACTGGAGTGTCACTCACTGAGAGCCGTTGTTCTATCAGATAGCCATACGCTGTCAGGATAGCATACGTGCAGTGAGTACCATCCCTGCGCATGGGCATTAAGAAGTCCGACCGTCAGAGGAGTTGTCAGTTCACCATATGCAGCAAGTTATGACGAAAATAAGTCATTAAATTGTTTTCAATGATAACTATATAGATATACATGTGTTGTCATGGTTGCAAATGTAACCTGGTTGTAATTCTCTTTTGTTATAATTACACAAAATGTCTTTTTTTGATTATTTGTCTTGTTCCTTTATCTTACTGAAACACCTCTGTCATTGTTTTAACCGTGTTACTTTAAGATTGAAGCCCCTCCTTTTTATCTCTTCTTCTGTGGTATTGTCTTTAAATTGTTTGTGCCCCTTAGCCCTCCCCTTTTGTCATGTTGTCCTGCGGGAGAGGTGTGTGCGTTTTATTTTTCCATCTAAATACATTCAGTTTATTTATAGATCTATTAAGTTAATTTTTGTTATATACTTTTGTTTTGTGTAGGACTTGGAGCGGGCAGCCTTTAACACGGTTGTTTTGTTTGTATTCTTGACAGAAATAAACCGAGAATCATCTTTTAAAAGACAAACTGTGTCACGGCCTGTTCACTCAATAACCAGCACAACGCAGAAAAGGATCCGGTTACACAAAGTGTATTTAAAGCAGGTCTGGCTGCAGCTGGAGTCAGCTACAACACACGCCCGTGTAAAACTCACTTAACCGCTAAGTCAGGATGCCATACAACTGTTAATAACAGATCTACGTCATGATTCTATGTTCCTAGCATACATGCAGTGAGTACCATGCCAGCGCATGCGCCTTAAGAAGTCCGACCGTCAGTGGAGTTGTCAGTTCAGCATACGCAACAAGTTATGACGAAAATAAGTCATTAAATTGTTTATAATATGACATAATATGATAACTAGATAGATGCGTTGTCGTGGTTTCAAAGTGTATTTAAAGTAGGTCTGGCTGCAGCTGGATGCCATACAACTGTTAATAACCAAGTGTGATGATCTATGTCATGATTCTATGTTGCTGATTAAATAAAATCATATGGTAATGACAGCGTATGCATGTCTGAGCTAAGCGTAAGACTATCTGACAACGTATGCTGATCTGACAGAACACCGTGAGTTCGTGCTAAGCGTATGACGATCTGACCTGACAGAACACCCGTTCTTTGTTCTAGTAATGCTCTGTGTACACTGCATCATTATTTTATTATGTACGTTGATATTTAAATTAACAAATAACTAAAACAAAACACAAGAACGAAAGAGCACGCAGAGCATGCACATTGCTTTTTGATTGTTTTTGTTCAAAGTGGCAGCTGTAATGTCTGCCATGGTGTCAGACTACCTGGCTTCATGTACTGGGATAGAGAGTGAAAACAGTCACGGTGAGCGCCTTCTGTTTGGTTACTTCTTGCTTGTTGCTCCTTGGTCAGTGTTCGTAGTTGAGCGTTATTTACCATCAGGGCATTGCCTCAATTGCTATGTTTAATGGTGCAACAGTGGTGGATTCTTATATGAGCAATATGGGCAAATGCCCAGGGCGTTATGTTTTTAGGGTTGGCACGAGACCATCACACATTGTAACACAGAAATGGAATATTTAATATTGGTAAAATGTATTAAGTATTTAATATCTAGGTGTTTTTATGGGAATATGGATCTTTCAGATTATTCTGAGAAGCAATTTCGATCATATTTTACATTTTATTGTGTCATGTAGCACGGCCGCTTGACTCGGTCTCGACTTTCCTCGGTCTTGGTCTTGACTTGGTCTCGGACCCTAAAAGTCTTGGTCTTGTCTCGGTCTCGATACGCTCTGGTCTTGGTCTTGTCTTGGTCTCGGGTTAGGTGGTCTTGAACACAACACTGCTACAGAGGTGTTTTATCCTCATCCTTATACCATATAAGGGTATATTTTTGTGTTTAGTATTTGCCTACTAAAATAGGCAACTATAAGCATTTTTAGAGCGGATCTCAAGGCCTTTGAGAATTTTACCTTTTTGTGGGCAGCTATGGACACTATAGGTCCACTGTATTTTCTACAGAGGCATGTCAACCATTCATTGAGGCTGCTACTTTAAAACGGCCACTTTCTGCCGCGAGAAAGTAGACAAAGGAAGACTAAATGTATGATGGTAAATTTGGTCTGTTCAGTTTCAATCTCTGTTACAGAATTAGACTTGAAAATTCAGTTCAAATTCAAAAATACTTTATCAATCTCAAAGGGAAATGAAACGCTGTTGCAACTCTAATTATCCAAGGTTCTGCAAAGAGTTGTTGTAGATGCTAATGGATCTCCTGGAGCAGTCTGTATTACTGCAGATCTGAAGAAGCCTCTGACTGAAGACTCTCTTCTTTGCATCATCATTTCCAGACGTTCCACAGCCATCCCCAGAGCAGAACCAGCCTTCTTTATCAGGTTGTTGAGCGCTTTTAGGTCCCTGGTTCTGATGCTGCTGCCCCAGCAAATGATTATTGTTCAGTCTGTTGTCCAGATAAACACCGACTCCACAACCACCACTTCTCTCACGATGGAAATAAGGTTTGATCTAACCCTGTTCCTCCTGAAGTCTACAATCATCTCCTTTGAAGATGAGATGGTTGTTCCTTCCATGACACAAAGCATTCCACCAGGTCTCTGCCTTTTGTCCATCTCTGATTCACCCGACAACTGCAGAATAATCGCAGTATTTCTGCAGATGATAGAAGTTGGACTTTTGCAGGAAGTCTGACATGTACAGTGAAAAGGAATGATGAGAGTACAGTGCCCTGTGGTGCTCCTGTGCTGCTCACCACCTGTTTAGACACGCAGTCCTTCAATCTCACAAACTGTTGTGTCTCATAAAATGTTGGCAGTCTTCTGGAAATGTCAGTTATGAGAAGGATTTAATTCTTGCCCAGAGACTGACGCTAACAGTAATGCTAACAACAATAACCACGAAAACAGAACCATCATTATTTAGATTTTATAATATTACAACCTTTTTATATAGCAAGGGATTTCTAACTCACTATAAATAATTAATGATGATGTTAAAAAGTCGGTCATCCGGGAGGGACTCAAAGTAGAGCCGCTGCTCCTTCACATCAAGAGGAGCCAGTTGAAGCTCGGGCATCTGGTCAGGATGCCTCCTGGACGCCTTCCTGGTGAGGCGTTCCGGGCTCGTCCCACTGGGAGCAGGGGAAGACCCAGGACACACTGGAGGGACGATGTTTCTCGGCTGGCCTGGGAACACCTTGGAATTCCCCCAGAAGAGCTAGAACAAGTGGCTGGGGAGAGGGAAGTCTGGGCCTCCCTACTTGAGCTGTTATCCCCGCGATCCGACCCCGGATAAGTGGAAGAAAATGGATGGATGGATGGTTAAAAAGTCTCAAATCAAACTTTGAATGCTGGTCATTTGTGCAGAGAAATCAGGTCAGAGCATTCCCAATGCTGGACATCGGAAATTGGCCATAGATCTCTAATTGATGCATCATTAGTTCTGTTTCATATCAACACATTTCACTGTTATGATACTGACAGTGAAATGTGTCATGTTACTGACATGTTAATGACACCAATGTTTCTTTAATGAGCTGGCCATTTAGTATAGAACAACAACACTACCTCCAGATGTTGAATTTAGTGTTTTGTATGATTAAGTGATTCATAGGTGTTAATGTGTAGTTGCATAAACTCTATTCTTTCTAAAATTGTACAAAAACAAGACAAAAAAATCCTTCCAATCCTTCCTCTGGCTATTTCTCAGGACCACTTTAAAAGATTTACGAAGTAAATTGAGAAAAGTCGACATAAAAGAAAAAGTTTGCGAAGTAGTATGAGTTAATATCTGGGCAGGAAAATAATTGTGGACAGATCAAGGATATGTGGTGCATACATATATATATATATATATATATATATATATATATATATATATATATATATATATATATATATATATATATATATACACATACATACAATTCTGAATTTCTGTAGAAACACCCCCATCTGTAGGGATAATTTATTATGCAAAGACACTACCTCACAGTCAGCCTGGCTCCAGACACAAGAGGGTCATGCAGACAGACAGAAGTAGGCAGACAGACAGAAAGCCAGCAGAGCTAACCCTTCCTCTCAGTACCTGGACAGACCCGCCCAGCCTATCAGCAGTGAGGTGGGAGCCCAGCAGCTCTTGGTTGGTGACTGGAGTGGGTTGAGACTCACTGCCTTTCCCCTCTGGAGACTAGAGGAGACAGGAGGGCGATCCCAGGAAAACAGAAACGTACATGGAGGAGACACAAGAAAGAGGGCGATGTAGATGAGTTAGGAAGAGAAAATGAGTGGAAGACAGAGGAGTGTTGAATAAAAGTGAAGCAAAAGAGTCGAAAGCATGAGGCGGTGAAACACAGGTGAGAAAGGAGAAAAAATTGGAAAAAGAAAAAAACAGTGAGTTCAGAGTCAGTATTTGGTGAAAGAGACACAGGAGGAATTCAGTACAGTATGTTTGCACTGATAAGTGTTCATGTGTGAAGCTTCATGAAGAACACACTGGAGGTTCTACAGGTTAGTGAACTCCCAACTTGTGCAGTGCCAACTCAGTCAGGAATAATGTCAAGGAAAGTAAAATGGGGATGGAATGGCTGAATGCTCCAGGCTTTGGGTTTATCTAAGACCCAGTTCTTCCTTCACCTTCTCACATCCAGTACCTGTCCCAACACCAACACCCTCACAGAAACACAACGACTGACAGAGATGGGAGAACCTTCATGGTCCCAGGCTTGAACAACAGCAGACTATCCAACTGTCAGCCATCTGTATGAAAACACTGATGCAGCCCATCCAGCAACATTCAACAAGCCTGCCTCCTCAATGCAGATCCAGACATCCCCCAGTATAAGGAACTGTAATACACTTATGGGGCAACAGGATAGTAAACTCAGCAGATGCATTTACTACGATGGCGCTGCAAACACATGTGGAATGCGTACTCCAAAACACACAAACACAAAAATCAAATGCAACAGAAAAACTCTGCAAACAAAAAAATGCTGAAATAACAGACGATTGAAGCAAAAATCTGCAACCACAAGAAATGGAAGCAAAAGGGAAAGTGCAGCAAATGGTAAAAACAGCAAGTATGAAAATCTGCTAACTCCACACCAACAGAAAGGCTCCAGACCACCAGGGGGAGGTGACAAACAAAATACATGGGACCAGGACCACACTCTCAGTAAAGACAGGATGTACATAGGAAAGTTGGAGGAAGAAAGAAAAGGTCTGTCATGTTTGATGTCTTATTCAAACATGCAGCCTTTCACAATATTATAGAACAGCAGCATATTTACATAGTTAATATTACCTACTCCACTTTACTCCTAGTGGTCTGGACCGCTTCTGTTTTGTGAAGCAAGTTTTTAGCATTTCATATTTGCTGTTATTTTTACTATTTTGCTTCCATTTCCTGTAGTTGCATAACTTTTTGTTGCATTTAGTTTGTGTGTGTGTTTTGCACCATTCAAGCATTTGCTGCAAATTTTGCTGAATCACATCTCATGCCACACAAGCCCAAGTAGGAAAACAGACTTATACCCAAGCACAACTACTTCCACTGCTAATAAAACCCTCCTGGCAATTTGCACTGACCAATTTGCAACTTGCTTAGGAAGGAATTCAATCATTTCATTCTTTGAGTTTTGATAGTATAAACCAGTGGTTCCCAAAGATTTTCTGGGCCCCCCATGGATTACAATAACCCTCCTGCCCCAAAAAAAGAAAAAGCAATCAACTGAGCACACACACTGTTCAACCAGACATAAACCTATACACATATTTTGTTTTCAAACTCCATTGAAATTTATTTCACACTTCAGGTTGCAACAAAACACACTACAAACCATCTTTACAATGAAACACTTTTGTGTAACTGTTTTTTTTTTCATTCATCCATACTGCTTCCTGCAAACCCTCCCCTCCCCCCTCTGCCCCCCTACAATGGCACTGCGCGCCCCACACTTTAGGAACCACTGCTATAAACTATACCCTAACCCTTTCAAAGAAAAAGTTTAGAAAACATCTGGGGTTGTTGAAGGATGATATGCTGCACATTATTTGGCCACACTCTCCTTTCTAGATGATCTCTCCTTCGGTACCAAATATCAGTGTCAGACTTCAGATTCTTGAACCAATAAAAAGAAAAGCTTTCGACAAGCAGTCATTACCTTACACTTCATCCCCAAACACAGACATACAACTTCAATGGGAGTACTAGTTAAACTGAGGGTTGCTTTGAAGCCATCTTCAGAGTGAAGGTCAGAGGGAATCCATCACAGCTGGCTCATTCTTGGTTAATTAAATCCAGTTTCTCTAATATGGAAGTGTTTGTAGCAGGCTGTTTATCCATTAATTAAAAAGGTTGCTTAAAAAGCTGAAATAGAAATTCTGAACTTCAGTTATAACATGGAGACCATTTTATAGGAATGTTTACATTATTTTCTGGCAACATAATGGGTTTGTGTTGTGTACCAATTTGTCCCTGATGCTTTTCAGTAGCTGTTGACAGCAATTTGCTCGTATACCAAGTAATGAAGGAAAAATCAGGTGTCAAATGTATGCCAGTTTGAGGTCTGGCCCACAAACTGGCATACATTTGGTCCCTAATATTTTAATCTGAAAATTCAAGACTCAATTTTCCATTAAATAACTTTCAAAATACAAAAC
Organism: Poecilia mexicana; assembly: GCF_051168715.1. NCBI lineage: Eukaryota > Metazoa > Chordata > Actinopteri > Cyprinodontiformes > Poeciliidae > Poecilia > Poecilia mexicana. Next base: position 28,892,693 of record NW_028263386.1, read on the forward strand.
ATAAAAGTTCAATAAAAAAGAATGAAGGAAGTGCAAAAGGAAGGAAGGAAACAGATGAGAAATCAGATTAGTATGACAGTAGGGAGAAAGAAGGAAAGAATTCAGGAAAGTAAGAAAGGATGGAAGGAAGGAGACAGGAAGTATATGAGGAAGGACACTGAGACTTGAATGGGGAATAAAGTTTGGAAATGCAAACATTTTTTCATACTCATTTCTCAAAAACAACTAGACAGGTGCAGTTCTATCTGGTATATAATCAATGTCTATGAAAGGAGCAGAATGGCTGATAGAATGTCACTCAGACTGGCACACAGTGGCCAGGTCCAGCCTGACCAGTAACCAGCTTTACTGGGTACCTGTGCTCAATAAAGACTCATCACAGACTTTGACTCAACATTTTTGTGAGAGAGAGAAAAAAAAAAGAAAAAAAAAACTAGGATGAGGAACAACATCAGCTGCCAGTGAATAGCCACTGAAACTACAACAACTGCAGATAACTGCAGTTGGCATCTGATGTTTGTAGCACAATTCTGTGTTTCAGCCGTGAGGATGAGGAAAACACCCATGAACACAGCTCTACAAAAGAAAAAGAAAAAAGTTTTAATTAGGCTCCTGGTGAGAGCTGGGAAAGTTGAACAATTACATTTTTTAAAGGTTTGTGTTGGCTCTAGTGGCCTTTATTTGAAAGTAGTTGACAGGAAACAGGGTAATGAGAGAGGGGGAAGACATGTGGCAAATGTCGCCAGGCCAGGAATTGAACCTGCGACTACTGCCACGAAGACTTAGGCCTCCGTACGTGGGTCATACTTTGCCCCTGCGCCACCACAGCAACAATAAAAATTTTAAAGATCTTTTGAGTTTATGAGTGGAGAGGCTGATTTGTTTCCCCACTTCTTGCACAATGTCAAGAAACAGAAATGTACAGGAAATGGATTACTGAATGAATGTTACTGTTAGCTTTTACACAGCCACTGAGAGCCTGGCTTGGTGACAGAAATGCCTGTATTTGGATTTATCAGAGTGACAAATTTTGATCTAAACCATAGCAGAAAGACTTTCATGGATGAAAACTGACTGAATTTTGCACTAGTTCAGTCATAAACACTGTCTGACAAAGGACGCGGGTCTATGTGAATAAGACCTGGTTTAAACATCAAGATTTGAAAATTCAAAAACTGAGAGACCCTTCACATGGCGATAAAAAAAATCTAGCATTTAGTAGGTTTGGTCGTACAGTGTGTGATGTCCAGCTGCAGGGACACACCCAGCGGGATTCACCCTGGATTTATTCATGATAACAGGATTTCTGCTGTTTGGAGCTTGTGGATTCCTGGATTATCTACAAATTTGTGAGGGACTTGGCCGAACTAGCGAACACTCGGACTGTTGGTGTGGATAGAGACGAGGACTCTAAAACTCACTAACGGGATGGAATCGATCTTGGAGAAGTTGCTAGTTTCGGTTCAGTGGAACAACCAAACTAATTTGGATGATTGGGAACTGAGATGTATCGGAGAGACTTTAGGGAAGACTGAAATTTATAATCTACCCGACCTAAGACATTCTGTTTCTGAATTGGCTTTCCCCATGTGGCCTTGGAAGGGCTGCATATCTCTAATCTCCTTGAAGATATGTAAACACAGCGCTCTTCTCTCCTCACCCCCTCCTGTATCCATGGAGTTGCGAAGCTGAATGCTCCTAAGGACATCATTCCTTGATAACAACACCTCTATCGGACTCTGCCAGGAGCCTCAGCAACCTAGTTTCATGGCCCTTTGACGTCACTGCCTTCACTCATGCCTTTGTTTTGCCCTTTGTTGTTGCCATTTGCCCTACTGTGTCCTTACCTATTTTTTGTTTTATTTTGCTAGAAACGGTGGAGTACTCCCTATTTAACCCAGAAAAGGATTATTTTAGTTTCTTAGTAATATCAGAAATTGTGGAGTACGCACTATTTAGATCAATATTATACAGCCCAGAAATGGAATTAGAATTAGAATAACTACGAACTTGGAATCCAGAAATACTTAACAGGAACAGTCACTGCTTAGTTTCTATTGCTTTTAACCCAGAAAAGGATTTAGATCAGTCACTCTTTAGCTTATTTTATCAGAAACTGTAGAGTACTCACTATTTAGAAATGGAATTAGATACTTAGCAACCCTGAACAGGAGCATCTAGTTTACATACTTTAGAACATTAGATTAGTTTTCTTTCCTCTTTTTTTTCCTTTCCTTTGGTTTGTTATTTTGTATGCATTTCCTTTTAATTCATGTAAAGCACTTTGAATTGCCTTGTTGCTGAAAATGTGCTATATAAATAAAATTACCTTACCTCACCTTACATGGCAGGAGCAACACACCACACACAAACCCATTTCACTTACCAACATTCAGATGTCAGATGGAAAAACTCTCAAAACCACTTGAGACCAAATATGAGTTCAGAGCAATGGCGATAGATTGTGAAATATATTTAACAGAGAAAAAAACAAGACAAAGATGTCTCCAACATCCACAGGACATTCTGGTGCTTCCTGGCAAGTTGTTTTGTTTTCTGTGTATCTTAGATTCCATTCTGGATTTCCGTCACCGTGCTTTCTGATTAGCTACACGTCACATTCAACAGGCTGGGTTCTCATTTGTCATCAGGGAACATCAAATACACACTGTAATATCAGGCCAAGACAATCCAACATGTGAAATATTCCAGATTTTAGATCACAGATCACCGTCCTGAGAAGACGAGGTCACTCTTAACACACGACAGGACTCTCTTTGGATTACCTCAAGAGCCATCCTAATAATTGGAGTTCCCTTAAGACCTTTGGAAAGGGAAATCGTAACAGAAATCGGCATGAAATCCTTGCCATTGTTTACTAGGCAATACATAATTCATCCAATCAGAAGGTCCACATCAGGGTTTCCCCCCAGTGTATTATAAGCCTGGCAGCTCGCCATGCCCGGCTCTGTCTTCCCTGTAAAGTTTATGTATGTGTTCCCAGTTGGCCGATGCATTAGTGGTTAACGAACCGGCGCTAACCTTATCATGCAGGTTCAGCCCAGTGAGGAGATTTCATGCTCTCCTCTGAGTCACGCATCACGCTGGTTTTATATTATTTTAGTATTACTTTTAGTATTATTTTTCTGGCTAAACGATGCAACAAACCATATCAAATGCTTTGTCCACTTAGTCAGCCAGAGTTAATGAGCACGGCCGCGCGGATATCTGAGAAACTATAGAAACAAACTTGAGCAACCAGAACAGTTTATGTGACGCTATTAAAACTCAACAGACAGAAATTGAAGAGCTACTAAAGCCACATTAGCACCACTGAATTAAATCTCCCCTTTGTTGCGCATCTCTGCCCGCAGTGCAACTGATTTAACTCACCATGCAGGGCCGGTCCAAGGCTGTATGAGACCTGGAGCAGAATCTGACTTAGGGCACCTCTTGCTGCTAAAAACATCAGCACCTCTAAAAGCTTCTGTGTTTAGAATAAGTGAAATATGGCAGAGTGGGAGTAGTTTAATTGGCCAACCTAAAAAACAATCAGTTATAATTGCAGATTACTAATTTGTATTTGTGAACAAACAGAGCTTAAACTCAAAGACTAAACTCAGCATCAGATTGTGGCTGTGGTAACAAAACAATTTAATTATGAATATTGTTCTTTGAACTTTTACAAACTAAACTTGCCAGTTCCTTAAAATCTTAACATGCATGGAGTTTGCATGTTCTCCCTGTGCATGGTGGGTTCTCTCTGGGTTCTCCGGCTTCCTCCCACAGTCCAAAAACATGACTGTCAGGTTAATTAGCCTCTCTAAATTCTCCCTAGTTGTGAGTGTGTGTGTGCATGGTTGTGTGTCCTGTCTGTCTCTGTGTTGCCCTGCGACAGACTGGTGACCTGTCCAGGGTGTACCCCGCCTCTCACCCGGAACTTTAGCTGGAGATAGGGAATAGTACCTCCTGACCCCACTAGGGGACAAGGGTGTACAGAACATGGATGGGTGGATGGATGAGAGTGGATGGATGGATGGGTGGATGGATGGGTGGATGGATGGATGAATATACTGAAACTATTAAATCAAATTCAGCAGCATTGATAATTCCAATAAACAAATGTTACAATTATTAATCTGTGGTCTGTGTTAAAATATTAGCATTTATGGGCCCCTGAAGCCCTGGGGGGCCTGATGGAGCCACTAACTTAATTTGGATTAAAACAGAGGTTCCCAAACTGTGGGGCACGCCCCCCCCCCGAATGCAGGGGGGGGGGGGCGCGGGAAGTGGTATGGATGAATGAAAAACAAAACAAAGCAAAAAAACAATGATGAATGCTGTGCGCACTGTGTGCGCTTGGGGGGGGTCCGAGGGGTATATATAGGGTGTAAGAGGGAGTCTCTAAGAATCTCCCAAGAACCCGCCCACCCGATGTGTGTTATACGGACACACATCATATAACAGGAAGTCCGTGCCCCGCACCCACCACCCCGCCCCCGCTCACACACATTGTTCAACCAGACAGCCAGAGTCTAACTCTCCCTATTTGTAATCCATGGGGGGGGGGGCAGGAAATGTTTGGAAACCACTGGGGGCCCAGGAGAAAAAGTTTGGGAACCTCTGGATTCAACAGAAGTGCAAATATTAGATATTCATTTTAATTGTATTTTTTGATTAGTTGTTTTTAAGACTAGTTGTGGGTTTAAATAGCTTTTCAATGGCGATGTTTTCCTGTAACATCTAATTATCCAGTAATATTTTTACTTTTCCTGTCAACTTAACATCCTTTAATACAAAAACACAGTGGACCGCCAGTAGGCCGCCTCGGTTCCTCGACCACCAGGCTTAGCAAGTTTTCTGGGGGAAGTCCTGCACATGACAGGTTGCTCAGACAATGAATTGAAACTTCCTTTGGCACCCCAGCAACCACCACTAGTGATCCCAGGAGCAACTTGTAGTACTGCATGCTTTCCCAACCAGCGCCAGTTACAGCATTATAGTTTCAAAACAAACCCACAAAACAGAGGAATCCTCTAACTTGCTGACCAGACTGCTGTACTACCTACGCTAGCTCACCGTTGTGTTTTTGTTTAGTTTTTTTGCTGATGTCACTAGTTAGGCTGAACAAATTTGGCACTAACTGTCTGACTTAGTTACCATGAATTAAGATGATAAAAAAACAACAACAAAAAAACATTTTTCTTAGGTTCCATTGAACCTGAGTTCTGCATCTAGAAAAATCTTGCTGATGAAAGTTAAGCAAGTTATTCCTGCTGAAAAATAATAATGGAAACCAGAAGGAGAAATGAAAAAAGAACACAAAGCATTTTCAAGCACAGTCAAAGAAGCTCTCTGAAGCTGACTGATATTAGCAAAATGAGAGAGTAGTTCTATATGAGCAGTGCAGTGTGTCTTGTGTAACTACTACAGAGAAAATCTCTTTTTTATGGTTTAAGATGAATTATGTTAAACCATGAATTAGGACTACAACTAAGGATTCTTTTAGTTATTGAGTATAACTAAACATAATGAGAATACAAAGTAAAAAAAAAGAAAAAGGTACCGACTTAATTATAAAGCTAATCATTTAAATGGACAAAATGATGCGACAGATTCAACTTAAATAAAATTGTGACTTAACATGTTCGTCTTGGACTAGATTTACAAATAGAGCTGCTGGAACAAAATGCAGCGTTTAAAAATACTGTAGGGTTTCTTAATGGGGCCATCAAGCTCCTTGCAGACTCGGTGTTCTGACTATCTGTCATACCTTGTCAATCTAGCATACCTTGTGATAATGCGCATGCACACGTTGATGTTAAGTTTCTTATAAATCCATCATACCTGTAGAAGTTTTATTTTGTGTGTTTTATTTCTCAGAAGCTTACGGTAAAAAAATAAAATAAAATAAAATAAGAAAAATCTAGTTATTTCCACACAGTGTCCAGAAAGAGGTGTTGTTCTGCTTGTTGCCGAACAGCTTCGGTCAGCATCCAGCATTATTCATGAGCTTTTTTTAGGACATATTCCGTGCAGTTTTCTAAAGAAGTATTAAAATATTAAAAAGGTAGATTAGCTACAGGGACAAAATATCCCGTGGGAGACTAAATTTGTAGTGAAACAGTATTTGTAGTAATAGTGACGCTAAACGGGACGAATGTCTTGTTTACAGTTTGGCGACGATATTGGAAACAGCAAAAGTAATTTATGTTAATATGTTTGATTAACATAGCAGCTTAATTAAATAAAATTTACCGTAAACTTCTGAGAAATAAAACACACAAAATGAAACTTCTACAGGTATGACGGATTTATAAGAAATCTGCTGAGTAAGCAGTATGTGACATAACATCGATGTGCGCATTACCACAAGGTATGCTGGATTTACAGGTATGACAGATAGTCAGAACACTGGCCGTACGCTGCGGCACCGGCACCCATTCTTCTAGCGCCGCCCTGGGATTAGTGCTCGCTGCCCAGACTGACTCTCAAAACTGGGCTACTCACTGGCTTTGAGTAAGCCGACGAGTGACTAAGGATTCTTTTAGTTATTGAGTAACATATCAATTATGCAGAATGCATTTACTCGTTGTACAGTTTTGGCTTAATTACTGCTCTGAATATGTTGTTCTTTAAGCAAATGGCCTAATTTTGAGTCTATATGCTTCAGTTAACGATTGATCGATTACTAAATTAGTTGACGATTATTTTATGATCAATTACTCTGATTAACCTTTTCAGCCCATCTGTGCACAACTCTTACCCAGTTCTGTATTTGTTCTCATGAGCGTGTACCTGGTTTTTGGTTTGAGGTGCTTTCTCCCGGTTGCTTGTCTGAAGTGGAGTTTCAGTTGCCACAGGACCAATAGGAGTCGGCTAAACACAGAGCAGGAGGGAAAAATCACTTTGTTACTGTGCAACTTCAGCTGACAACATGATTATTTTTGTGTAAACAGAGGGGAGCTGCAGTGATAAAGCTGCTGTCACAGGTTTGAGTCCCGCATGCTTTCCCCTCTCCCATTGCCCACTTTCCTGTCTGATCACTCTTATATAAAGGTCACTAGAGCCAAAACGAAATCTTTAAAAAAAAACTAACACAGGCCTACATATCACTACAGGTATTTTCTGTTAGCTAGAACAAACGAACAGTGAATATTGTTTATTCTGATTTCACACACTGCCAAAAGCTTGGACCAATCCAGCTCTAAGAAGCTTTCCAGGAACACAGAACTACTTCCAAAGGCAAAGAAAAAGAAGATTCCAAAAGCTGAATGTTAATCAAAAAGTGCTGAGGCATGTTTATCAGGCTGATGAGGACGAGTCAGGTTTATGCAGGGCTGAGCAATATGGTTTACAAATAAAAAATCTGTGATTTATTCATGCCAGTGCAGATTTAATCAATGTTTTTCTTGCTTTCTTTTCTAATAACAATAAATTATAAATGAGAAAAACTATTTTCAAAAAGGGGCTTTTATTTCAACTATGGCTTCTGTGAGCTGTACGACACAGTACTGAGGCCAGGTCAAGAACTTTTGTTTAAGTACAAGAATATAGTCATAATATTAGCAGAATAAAGACACACTTTTACCAGGAAAACATCTTAAAATTACGAGGAAAGACTTGTGGGCTGATCCTCAAACATATGAAGTCACAGGTAGTGACAGCATTGCTCCTACCTGGTAGCCCTGTACCTTCACTCTTTCATATTCCTGACAAGACTGCTGTCCAGATGGTGCAATATATTTAATCTCATTGTACATATGTACAGTGACAAACAATAAATTCTATTCTATTAATATGTCAACATGATTGACCATATAGGTTTAGGATATTACAACAATGAATAATGTCCAACTATGTGTTGCCATGTGAGGGGCATGAGGTCTGCATCTTTCTTATGGATCATTATCAAAACATTACTGTCACTCTCAACTGTATGCTCTGGGCATATTATTCTCTTGATTTTGTATGTGCCTTTGAGTTCTGTTATGTTTGTGTATAAGAAACAAAATACTTTAATGAAAAAATTTACAAGGAAAAGGTCATTTTAATGACAAAAAAGCTTCAATCTGTCATGACCAGCTCAGTACAATGTCCTACTTCTCATAATAATTTCATGTTGGTGTGTTACAGGATGAAATATTTCCTTATCTGTAAAACTTATACTGAAGTATAACTTCTCAAGATGCTCTATAGTCCTCTTTTTAATTTTCTGTGTTGGAGTTCTCATTATTACTACTTTTTTCTGGTAATAAAAAAGTAGTAATAACTTCACTACTGTCTGATGACTTAAAATAATATATATATATATATATATATATATATATATATATATATATATATATATATATATATATATATATATAATTAAAAAATCTTAACTTGGCCCTAATACTTCATCACAGAGTTGACCTAAATTCAAAGTCCAGAAGCTGCAAAACACACTTTGTTTTTACAAAGTGTTCACTTTGAACTATGGAAACCCAAGGAGTGCATTGGTGAAAACAATCCTGATATTCCACAAATGACACCAAATATTTGATTAATCAATAATTTGATGCATCACCCAGCCCTTTATGAAAAGATTTCTGAGTCGGAGACAGATTTGAAAAATCACGTCCCTCACCATGAACTATGCTGAACCTTCTGACACGTCCACAGTGGCTCACAGTGCCAGTGCTTGCTGCTGAATGATTTGAATCTCTGTCTACCTGAACCCAATCAGACGACCACAACACAGCCTCCACGCTGTGCTGAACTCAGCAATGATTGAACAGAAAACCTGCAAGAAGATCTCATCAGAGTAACCTACTGCATGAAAAGAGCACAGAACACACACTTATCACTAACCAGTGGCTTTCCGGTCCAGTCATACTGATAATCGAAGATGTATCCGTTCCTGTCGAAGAGGTCTGTGAAGAGTTTCCTCAGATAGTCGTAGTCTGGCTTCTCGAAAAAGTCCAGCCGCCGCACATATCGCAGGTATGTGGCCATCTCTTCTGTTGTTTTCACACAATGGAAATTCACGCACATACACAATCAGCCAGCGGAATCTGATACTTTATCACAGTATGCAGTGAATAAAAACTGTTTTTGGCAACAAACGCACATCTATTTATGATTACAAACCTGGGAAATTCTCACAGAGCACCTCTATCGGCGTGTCTCGCTTCGTGTCTCCTATTTTCTGATAGCGTTCCTTCAGAGTGTCGGCCTAAGGCAGAGAGGAGTGGAAATAATCCATGGCAAGGTTCCACAAGGAACCTTGCCATGGATTAATGGCAAATGTTTCAACTTAAAAATAAGATGAGCACTAATTGTTTTTTCTTACCTTTAGTCCTTGCCATGGCAGGCTGCCCCGCAGAAAGTACATGAACATGTGGCCTAAAGCTTCCAGGTCATCCCTTCTGCTTTGCTCTACACAGTCAGGAGTTAAGATGAGAGAAATAAACCTGAGCGAGGATGTAAAGCTGAAGATCAAAGCCTGAATAACATTAGAGTTTGCTCTATAAAACACTGACAGGGTTTTTACAAACATCTGAAAATTCTAGCATTATTAGAATCAAAAGCAGCTTAACTGATCAGGATTGTGTGAGCAAACTTCAGTTTTCAAGTGTTCTCAGCCTACACACCAAGTATAAATAAATTAACTTTAGAGGAATAAAATAGAGAATAAAGAAACAATATGTACATGTATTTACAGCCAATTTGCTCATTTTTATGAAGAATGAAAAAGAGGTGGCTCTTTGAACCTTCCAAATAACTAAAAAACTGACAGAATGAACTAGTGCTTCTGAAATCATACATAACAAATGAAGGGCTTTCAACTTTACATGGAATACATTCACTGAATGTCCTCAACTGATCTGCACTGGCAGTGTTATATTATAGTGACATATAACTGATATACCAGTAATACCTCCATCTATTTTTCTTATTTGATTGTGTTTTCTTTTTTTAAAATTTCTTTCACCAAAACAACCAAACAAAACACAACCCAGAGAAAAGCCCATCCATAAAATGGTGGGGGGTTTTTATTTGTTTTTTTTTAAGATTATGCATTTCCTAGGAGATCACTAGTTGTCCTTTTTAAACAAGTTATGTTATATTTGTGGCTCTAAACTGGTTCTGTTTAGATTGGCTCTATGGATGGTGAAGGTAAGTAAGCCTCCTGCTGCAGAACTTCCTCTACGGCCAACTACTGCCTTATGTTAAAAAAAGACTCCGTTTTGAGTCTGGTTTTCAGGAATTGAGACAAAGTGATTAGTTTGCATCACTGATTAATCAATTTGCAGTGATTAATCAATAAGCAAAACATGTGCCAAAACATAAGGCACATGTTTTGATCACCACATCCCATGACTGCATACAAAAGCAGTCGTAGAAACACTTACCTTTCCCCAAATGTGTATTGATGCTCATGTATCTGGCAGTTCCAGTCAAACTCTTGTGTTCTCTGTATGGGATATGTTTCTTTGTCTCAGGGTCTATGTATTCTTTTGCGAGGCCAAAGTCTATGATGTGAATGGTGTGTTGCCGTTTGGAGCCGGGTCGGCCCACCAGGAAGTTCTCAGGCTTCACGTCTCGATAGATGAGGCTTCTGGTGTGCACAAACTCCATTCGGGTTATCTGAGGGAGACGACGACATCAGCACCATTTACAACAATCAGATACGACCCGTTTCTGAGGCCTGAGACTTAAAGAGCTAAATGTCTTACCAGCTGTATGGCTATCATGAGTACAGTTTTTAGAGAGAAAGTCCTGTCGCAGAGGTCAAACAGGTCTTCTAGGCTGGGTCCAAGCAGCTCCAGAACCATGGCATTATATTTCCCACATGGTCCAAAGTAAAACACCTGAGGTACACCCTCTGGAGGACCAGCAGAGGAAAACAGACAAAAAACAGACAACAAATTTAAAAAAAAATAAAATAAAATAAAATAAATACTTTCAGTGCACCACACTGAATCTCACGAGAAGACTGAAAAAGGTTAGCCTGGTAAATACCAGCCACTACTTTGTCCAGAGAGTCTGGGCTCTAGACTGTTGAGAAGCGATTCTGTCCTGGAGTGTGGACTGTGTGGAAGTTTGCAATTCTACCCACTCAATAACCTATGTAATACGCCAGTTCGACGTTATGAAGCTTACCAGAAATTGCCTGTGCACTTAATAACCATCCGTGTTATTAGTTCAAGGTTAATTCAATAGTTGGAAGCCTGACCAACACAGACTGAACAACTTCCTTCACTTCTGTTGCTCTCACTGCTGTTTAGGACTTCAATTCCAAAACAGTGCAGGAAATCAACATCAACATTCACAGCTTCTTATGTTCAATGATTAGCCTGCTAGAAAACCTTCCAGAGGCAATCCAAGTGAATTGGAGAAATCCAACACTGTGCTGTGAAGAGAGAATGGAATCGTGCAGAATTGCATAGAAAGGCAATGGCCAGGCTAAAAAAAGTAAGAGTCATTAACAACAATATTGAAAGTGTGGCTTAAATTTAAATGACTTTGAAAGTTTAATTTTACAAAAGACCATCACCTCCATCAGGTCAGATGTATCAAACCAAAAAGTAGTGGGAAAAACTAACTGTTTTGAGGCTGCATACCATAATAATTAGAATCTTAAATAGTTCCATCCGCTGCTTTTATACTTGGCAGATTGCAGTTTTCTGGCCAATCGCCGATTACTGATCTTTAAAAAGCCTGACCTGCCGATTATGATTTTGGCTGATACCATTTTTTGTTGTTGTTAATTTTGCAAAACATAGCAAGAAAGTTGCTGAGTTGGCAACAGTGTGGTGACTACTGTTAACTGCAAACATGACCTGGTGGGCGAGTCTCTCATAGCAGAGCAGACGAGGACGGTGGTTGATTTTTATATTTTTGCCAAGGGAGATAAGATCGGTGGATATGGTCAACTTCAGATCTAACATCTAAGTATCGGCTGATCTCCCAAAATTAAAGACTTGCAAAAGCTTGTTAAGGTTTGTTAGGGCTCCTTCTGATGGCCAACAATACTTTGGTGACTAACAAGAAGAGTTTACGGTTTGATATAACAAGATAACATGTTTTCTGTGTCTGCTCTCTTCTCCATCCCACAGTCAATTGTGGCAGACAGCCGCTCACACTGAGCCTGGTTCTGGTTCTGCTGGAGGTTTCTTCCAGTTAAAGAGGAGATTTCTACAATTTTTTTTGCTACATGCTTGCTCAGGGATTGCTGCAAAGTCAACCACACAATGAAAGTGACTGTATACCATCAGTGCATGTTCGTCCAGGAGGAGTGAATGCTACAAGTCAATGACTCCATGTTCTGCTGGGTTTGTTTAGAAACTGTTTACCAATGAAATGTAACCAATGTGGAATCTGTTTGTATGATTGCTTTTAGTAAAGTAACTAAAATAATAATTACAAATAATAAGAGATTATTTGTTGTGAATTAAAACTGAATATATCTGGTTTCCATAAAATTAAGAGTTCTGACAAGAGACATTGATCATCATCTCACTGTGGAACGCAGCATAAGCCAACATGTGAACAGTCTGTCCCTGAATTTATAGAATGCTTGATGCAGACCTACTCAGGTCCACTCCACTTCTGCAGTTAAATAAGGGACATTCGATATTATGTGTGCTCAAACCTTAAATATATGCAAACACCAACAAAAGTTAGGGAAATTTGGATTTTTGGGTGTTAAGTTCACCTTCTTAGGTGACCTTCTCTAAACGTTTGAATGCACATGTTCAAGTGTTCAATGTTTCAGTTCTTCTTGCACAACTTGCTCTTCTTCTAACAAGGAGCTCAATGGCAAAATTCACAACAGCAGTTTCATCAGTCAATCATCAATACATTTTCAATCAGAAATGGTATTTGAACAGTCCTCTTCATCGTGATGTTCACATTCTGATATGAGGCCAAGATGGCACCAACAACTGATGAACCGTACCTCGGCACTGTGAGGTTTCAAACAGGATGCTCTCAGACCAACTGACCACTGAGCTTAGAGCGCAATCAGCTGGTTACAACAGAAACTGGAAGAGTCACAGGAGGGTATAGACGTGACGCCCTTTAGCTGCTCAACTCCTTGCACTTTAAACACAGATGACACTTTTATAATATATCATTGCAAAGAAAACTTTTGACATTTTCCATAAATTTCACCCAAAAGCATATACCACATTTTGTGAGTGGTGTATGTTCATACTTAAAAACTAAAAACAGATGCACTACAAGGCATTGTCATCCCTTACCTGAACTTCCCAGTTGTTTGTAAAAACGATATTCTAGATGCAATTGTGGTGCTCGGGACTTGATGGGTTCCTGTGAAAGGACCAAATCAGAATCAGAATCATCTTTAATGAATCTTCATGAACAGCACTGAAACCTGTCCAGTTAAATCCAAACCTTTGTGAGAAAATCAGAGATGTGATTCAGTCCATCTTCAACTAAGCTCAGCATTGTACATATTGAATTATGATTTCAGCTCTTTTCACAATTTTGTTTTATTGGTACCAAATTCTTTTTAATTTTTGGCAATAAAAACGAACACAAACTGAAATGCACATAAACAAAAAACACCACAACCACAGAGCAATATTGCACTGGCAGCAACATGCTCTGAGGTTAGTTTTCTCTTTTATTGCCACAGACTCTTTTTTTGGGAGGGATTGTCATGAATCACTATGAAAACAGAGTTAAGATCATCAGTCCAATTTATTAAAGCCAAATAAGTGATAACATTATTTAGGAACAACAGAGAAAGACCAGTGCTGTAACACAAAGTGGCCCCTGGCAACAGAATTCCCGTCCTTTTTGCGCCTACATCAGCTATGCCCTAAAGAGGGTATTACCCTGTGAACTTTACATGCGTATGTATGTGCATGCAAACAGCTCAAAGAGAGAGAAAAAAAAAACACAGAATCATTTAACCGTAACACTTTAGATGGAACAAGACACTTTGTCGAGTTGGATGAAATCATGAACAGCTTTTGGTCCAAAACTTTCACCTGTCTGCTGGAAGTTCATGATAAAGAGAATTTTCTTTTCAGCATCACCAGGTTCAAGTATGCGTAGGAATAGAAAAGAATGGATTCACCAGAAGAAAATGAAAGTATTGTTATGGCTTAGTCATAGTCAGAACTAAATCTGACAGAAGATCTAAGGGTTCACCTGAAGTTGGCTGTGGACAAGAGATGTCCTCATAATGTGGGATTTGGAGAATTTTGATGAAAGGGGGATACCGTTACAAAGCCTAGGATGCTGATATACTGCAACTGAAGACTGGATGCTGAAACTGAATGAAAAGTTGTTTCAACTATGTATTTTTCTCAGGGTGTGCACCTTTATGTAGTCAGGTTACTGGAGCTTCATGAGTTTGTCTCTTTTCCAGAATAAAGACACTGGACTCCCTCCAAGGAGTCCAGTCAAACTTATCAAGTCAGACAGGTGACTAAGAATTTATTTTTTATTTTTCTTTAGGTATGTGAGAAACAGGAGACAGGGCACCCATCTTGACTCTACCGAATCAATCAGGACATCAAAGTGGCAAGTAATTCACAGCTAACAGAAAAATAACTCTCACCTTCTTGGGATAGTTAAACTACATAAACACTCAGCACTGGGGTTCTCATTTGTAAGGAAATTACTTTACGTCTTTAATATCTGAGGACTATTGACCAATTCTGTAAATATTTTTATTTTTTTTATTTAACATTTATTTTACCAGGATAAAAAAAAAACCTTGAGATTAAAAACCTCTTTTTCAAAAAAAGTCCTGGCCAAGAGGAAACAACAAATGCACAACTGTAATGTATTGGATTTAACTATATAAAAACTTTGTTATATACACAGCCTGAAGAGGATTTTTACCAGTTTGATGGCCACATATTCATTGGTGTACAAGTTCTTTCCAAGTCGTAGTTCTCCAAAGTTCCCACACCCGATCTTCTTTCCAACCCGGAAATTTGGCCCAACCATCAGAACTCCTGAGCCGGAGCCAGCAACTCGGCCGCTGTGTCCCGATCTTCCCCCAGCCTTCCCAGACATCCTCTTCCCATCCTCAGTCTCCCCCTTCCCTCCTCCTCCACCACCTCCTCCTCCGCCTACTCCACGCTTGTCAAAGTCCATCAGTTTGTGGTAGCCTGGCCTCTCCACGATTAGGCTGATTCCATGCACCAAAACAAGCACCAAAACTACTGCCTCACGGCTTGATTTCCAGGTCTTTCAGTGATCCAACTCAGAGGCACACACTTTGGCTTTAAAGGGTGAATTGAATTAAAATGTGGAATCTTGTGCGACAATGGTATGGATACAAGATGACTAAAAACAAAGAAAAAAGAAATGGATTGGAGTTAAAGAACGGGATAAAAAGCGTATTTGACTGAAAGTGCATCAAATTTGAAGATTACAGGGTGAAGAGGAACAATTAGGAGTGACTTTCTGTCCCCCTTGCAGGGGCCAGAGATGTTAAAGGAAGTTGAAGGACTGATGTGCAAGGATATGAAGCTAGCCAAATGCTGGCATGCTCTATAAAACGAGAAGGGTGCCTTTGTCTAAGGCTTAGACAAGTCGGTCTAGCATGTCAACACTCAGTAAAGGAGTTCAGAGGTTTCACCTCCGACCTTCAGCTAGGACAAGACCTAGAGCTGCTATCTGACTTCCTGCCATACGTTTCAGGAACCGAGAAGGACTTCAGTACCGGTACCAGCACCGCTACTTGGTCAATAGCACCACATAAGGTTTTGGTTCACGGCTCCAGAAATGTTGTACACTGGGAAACCTGAAAAAAACATACAGAAATAGATGATTTAGTTCTCATGTCCACTCATAATGTCATGGATTTTAATACTCAAGTAGTCAATGATTGATCTGTGACTTCATTAAAAAGATCAGCCCATACAACAAAGTTGATTATTTGTGTGTTTTGAAAGACACCCAACAATAACATAACACTCCCAGGTGAGGCCTGTGTTTAAACGCTGCCACTGTTCATACATGCTCTGTGCCAGAATCAATTGCACTGACTTATGCTACATGCCATGAATTAAAGCAATACTTTGTTTCACTGAACACATAAACTCTGTGGTGCAGAGTCTACATTATACTAACTACATATGAAAGCAGCCTGTTTCTGCTGCAGTCTTTAAACTGTGTCCACTTTTATCCACATTCAGCCTTTTACTCATCTTCTGTATCTTATCAACATAGAATAACATCAGGCTGTGAATCTGTTAGAAAGATGCCTGAAAAGCAGTGATATAATTTGCTTTATCTCACTGACTGACTTTGTGAAAAAGGCTCAAAGTTACTTTTTTTGATTTAAAAAAATAAGTCCAAGGAAAGATAAATGTACATAGCAGAAAAACAACATAATACATATAAAAACATTTCATTTCCCATTGGGATTAATATATATTTTAATTAAAATTTAAATCTGCAAAAATTGGAACAGGCAGAGCAAACTTAAAAAATAAAATAAAATCAATATTAAAGATCAGATGTAGTATTACAAACAAGCATTTATAGTGACTATTAGTGTCCTTTATATTATGGTGATCGTTGAGCAGGAAGCTGCTCTGTGGATTAAATAAAGTAAATACTTTTTTGATGTGTTTTTGACCTATGTTGACATGTGAACAACTTTTTGAGGAGAATGACTCTTTAATTACTGTAAGCTTAGTGAAGCAAAAACTGCAAATAAATTCATAAGGAAAAAGTATAATCAACCCAGCCTAATGAAAGGGCAAAGGAGAAACAAAAGTCTGTAGAGGAAGAGGAAATGTCTGAGACAGAAGTTGAGTCTGTCAATGCATCCATGCTGATGTCATTAACAGGAAAAAAAACAGAATAACGTGACCCCTGTAGCACGCAGTGACACCAGCACAGTAATAACAAGCTTTCCTCCTTTATTGTTTATGCAATTTCTCAAAATGCTTAATGAAAAAAAAAAAAACATATACGGTTTGTCAGATCATCAACAGGTATTGTATGGGTAATTAATAGATCAAACAAAAATCTGAGGACGAAGGCAGCAACTAGTTCATTTTTTAGGGAATTCTGTGCATAGAAAATAACTACTTTGTAAGAAAATTTAAAAAAAAAGCTTCAACAGTGCAGATGTATCAGCTCTTTGCTTGAGAATCTCAACTCATTGCGAATGAGGGAACCATAATCAGCTGAATTTAATAAGGTGGGAAATTAGGTTGCTTGAAAGTTAACAAAAAGCAGGTAGGCTAAAATCAGATTTCATAATAAAATGTAAAAAAACAAACAAAAAAAAAACTGCTGCTTGGCTAAAGTTAGATCTAAGCCTTTAATTATACCCTTCAAAGCAGGTCAGGCTCTGTTGTTGTTTCTGCCCTCCCACAGCAGCCTCTGTCAGATTGAGCAACTCACAGGAAAACAGATAATCAATGGTGTTCTATAGCTAGTGGTAAGGAAGGGTTAGACACGTTCACTCCCACTACATGGTGCCCCGGCACAAAAAACCAAACAATAGTCGAATTAGGAGGTCTCATATAAATGTGTTCTAAAAAAAAATAAAACAGCAAATGTTTGTGCATCATGCTTATTGCACAATCTTCAACACAGTCTAAGGTCCGAAAGTACGGTAATCAGTGTAATCTTTTAGCAAAAGAAAACTAATATGAAATTATGTGAAAGAGACATTAAGAATATAAAAAGCTTAACTAATTTCTGTTTAAAAGATGAGCAGGAAAACAGACATTAAATTTATTTTTTATTTTTTAAATCACCTCAAAAAGGTGGTGAATCTTCCCACTGTGCAACGCCTTGTTATCTGCTGTGTTTTGCATCATGGCCTCCACTGAGCTGTCAACATCGAGCCAAGCAGTGGCAGTTTTATGTGTAGTCTGCATTCTGTTAATCTTACGCCTACATGAGAGCACAAAACCTCAAAAGCAAGAGTATTTTTTCCACAGCATGCCACTGGCTCAGAGCCTGACCCACATTACTGAGCAGAAGATTCAACAGTTCGAGCACCACAGGAGAAATCTCATCAGCAGAGACCAAAACACTCTCACCTCTTATTCAACCCTTACATTCACTTTTGTCTAGAAAATCACTGGCAAAAAAAAACTTACACGTGCTGAGCAGCAATGGCGTACTGTTTGATTACACTTTGTACACAGCAAACTAATGTATGCGTGCAGCTCGGCGCTGAACTGAGTCCCTTCCATTGGTGATCAGAGCTCTTGATGTTCAGGGGAAATACTGAACATCAACATGGCCTTGGTTTACCACCCGCACTCCACTGGACTTCATTACATCCTACTCGCTTCATAACACGACTTAATAGGAGAACCAGCGGGCACACCAAAGTCAGACTTTTCGCATCAGCATGTACTACTATTTTGTACTTGGAGACGAAAAGTTTGTGCGATGAGCTAATGTTAGCTGAACACCTAAACATTCAGGTTCAGCCTGGCTACTACTGTAGGCCTGCTCTTAACATTTGCTACTTGTTTATTCATTAAACCCCGTATTTCTTGTGTTGTTGCACGGCAAGCTAAACAGAAAGAAAACAGCACAGGAAGTTGGGTTTTAGGCCACAAGTTTCTGTGCTTGGCCTGAAGATGTTAGGGTTCATTGAAACAAATTTAAAGTCGCAGTCTGGAGAAAATATAGCGGCAAAAATGACTCGTGGTTCCGCAAGGGAAGACAGGAACCATATGAAAAAATGGCTGCGTACAGTTTAGCTGGATAACTATATTATCAATCATAAAGCTTTCAATAGCTTCTGAGGTAGCAGTGAAACGTAGCTTGTCAGAACCTTCCAAATGCTAACATGTTAGCTAGCTAGCTCACTAGCTACCGCTGACTTTCTGCCTTACACCTCATCATACGGAAACACAACGAACTCACTCCTGCCTATACATTTAACCAGAGTTAAAAACAAGTCTTACATACCTTAACTGACTGTCTGTGTTCTTATACTTCCTGTTTGACATTAACTATGATGGTTTTCTTCGACTCGTTTCCCTGATCATCTCTTTTACTGTGCATGTTTGGCTAACCAACTACAAAGCTGCGCCAATGACCTAACGCTGTTTGCGTAGATACAGTTGAAAATGTCGGTCCTGAGAGAAAAACCGAACGTAAATGTACTTGAATAAAATCTACATACATTTTGCGTACCTGTATGTGTGAGAAAAACAGTAGGCACAAACTGTTTGAAACTTTTTTTTTTCCATATCCACTGATCTACTCGGGAAGTTTTTTATATTAATGTATTGGCTCATTGTTCTTGTATATTTATTTGAAATAGAATAACCGCGAAAGAAAATAATGTGCTTTTGTATACTGTAAAACGTAAAATATTAAATTAATTTCATTATCGGAATAATTATTTAGATAAGTACATATGATTCCCAATCGGATATATTTTTATGGACAGAAAATCACTTCAATTCAAAAATATTTTATCCCAAAAGGAAATTAAATGCAAACACTTTCAAGGTGTTCTTAGTTGTGTAGATAAGAGTGCTGAACAAGCACACGCGTATTTTTCCGCCAGGGCGGTGGAGCGGTGAGGAGGAAACCGTATTTGATGGACAAACGCTAATCTACGTGTAACGGGAAGTAACTGATACGCAGAGAGAAGTAGAAACATGTTGGCGCTGATGATAAGTTTGATCTCCTTGATTCCAGCTAATGGTGAGACTTTTATTAATTTTGAATCAATGAAACAACTTGCATACTAATTTGATGCACATGCCAAGTGCTGATTTACTTGTATTTTGTAACATTGAAGTCCATTATGGACTTCAATGGACTTCATAGTATGCTATGAAGTCCATTCAGTTTTAGTATTTTCTTCTTCTTCTTCATTTAGAAGAGCCTCAGTGGTCTTAGATCTTTAGATTTGCGTGAGGTATCATAAACATACTTTGTCTAATGTTTCTGAACACTTTGGGATTATAAACTAAATTTAACTGCATTGTGATTGTCACTTTCATTCATGTAATGAATGTGAATCTGTCTATGAAATTTGACTGATTTGATTATACATTTTCATATGTTAACTGTGTGTTAAAAAAACAAATTAAATTCAATTGATTTTAACTCATACAGTTAAACAACAAGGCTAATCTACAAGACATTAGTTAAAAAACTACCTAAAAGAGGAATTAAAAGCTAGACTTATCCAGACTGATGGGAAGGACTGCATACAAATGTTATGATATTAAGCAGCTGCATGCTTGATTCCACAGGAGCTGCTCATGGAGCTGATGTGAGCATTTCACCTGGAAATGGTTTTAGATATCGAGTCGGAGTAGATTTCAACTTGAGTTGTAAATTTACATTTTTATCCTCCATGCATTTTGCACAGATGTGGAAAGAAGGTGAAAGAAAGGTAGGTCAAAAATATTTTTTCAGATTTCACAGAAATGTTGCGATGAATTAACTCATTAACAAAAACTGTGAAAAACTTTACTGCTTTAACTAATTTAACTTAAATAAAAAAGTCAAAGTTGCTGAAAAACAGATCTAAAATGGCCTCCAACATGTTTAAGTTCTAAACCCAACTAGAAACATGAAAACTATAAGATTCTGAAAGTTGAAAGATCTAGTTATTATTGCAGTTAAATTAATTAAATTAAATGTACCAATTTAATTCCTTTGAAAAGTAAAATGAAAACAAAAATTAACTAATTTGTGATGTAAAATCAAAACAATTAGGGCATGAATTATGTGTTACCAGTATAGTAGAATGTTTGATACATTTGAACTATTTTATTTTCTTTCATGAGTCTTTTTGTTTTTGCTTGTCATTTATTCTGAATGGATTATTTCAGGATGTTACTTTTTTACTACAAGTTTTCTGTACTTACTTAACTCAGAGTTGACTTCTTAGTTCTTTCTCGTGTTCGGTTCTTTGTTCATTGGCTTAGATTCTTATTCTAGTATTAGTCTTTGGTTTTTGGTTCAGGAAGGCCTGTAGTGACCTGTTCAGTTCTTTCTGTACTCCAATTGTGTGAGTCATGCAGTAGTAATCAGTCACACCTGCTTCTAATGTCCCATATCCACCTTCATTTAACAGAAAATGTGGTTCTGTTGTGTGTTTGTTCCAGTCTATTTAGTCTTCAATTCTTTCTTTGTCTCTTTTTGTAAGTCTAGGACTTACACTGTAATGTATATATTTTTTTTAAATAAACATTTTACGTACCTGCAATCAAAATTGAGATCTACTTGTAAATGAATGAATAAATAAATATTCTGTGTTCATTCATTTAATTAGATGAGTCTAATCTTGTCCAATAAATTTACCAAGTATCATAAATGTCAAAAACACCATTTAGGATACTTTTTTTTAATTCCATCAAATTTCCATTGACTGGAACTTTCCTTTCTGCTCCCCTTCCCAGCTTTTCATCATTTCCTAATTTGCTTCTACCTACTCCCTTCCCCAGCTGTGACAAGCTCTTAGGGTTCCTTTGTCATTTCCACCTATACCTCAGTATTTAAGCTCTTCTTTCTCTTTCACTGACTACTGGATCTTCTGCTAAACTTCCCTAAACTTCTTCCTTATTACTTTCTGTTTTAGTTGTTTCTCTGCTGGTTTCCCTGAGCTTCATGTAAATTTTCTTTTCTTGACTTAGTCACTAAAGATTTTTAATATGGTCTGATGCTTTGGTTTGTTGCCTGAAACTGGAACCTGCCACCAGTCCAATTGTTTATGTAATCCAAATTTAAAAACAATATCTACTCTTTAAAAGAAATCCTATTCAGCTGTTTTACCCAGCTTTTAAAATTAACCATAATTTAAGACATGCATTCACATGTAAACAAACAGCTCATCATAACTGCTTAATGAACCACACTGTTTGAGGACTTTAGGAATATTATATGCATAATAAAACATTTCAGCTCAACGTGGAGTCATGGGATAGGCTTTCTGTAAACGTTGTGATTAGAGTATGAAAAGTCTGTAAAATGTAGATTTCACTAAAGTTACTGCAGAATAATAAACTTAGCAAAATGCTAAGCCCTGGAAGTCACTGCAAAGAAAGGCTGCACGTCTGTGATCACATCATTGTTGGTGTTTGTCTTTCAGAAGTGTCTCATCAACATGACCTCTTCTCAGCCCAATGTGACTGTGATTCTACACATCACATCTGCAAAAATAGCAGACACTGGGAATTACAGCTGTAGCACTCATCCAGATTATAAAACAGTCGATGCAATTAGTCCTCTAGTCTACATTCAGATAACAGGTAAAATCATCATAACTTTGTCTCAAAGGAAGCATCACTGATGCCACACTGTCACATTTGGGAGGCAAAATAAAGAAAAAAAAACATTTATACACATTGTCTGAGCCTATTTTGTCTTCTTTAGGGTCACAGGCAGAGATTCAGCCCATCTCAACTGTCAGTGTTCAAGAAACACCATCTGACTATGAAGGCCATCACAGGCAAGGTGAAGATTTTCTATAGAATCTTAATTGGCAAGAAGTTCAAGGCCTAAATCTTATTAAACAAACAGCCTTTTACTTTGCAATTTAACAATCATTAACAGAAATGCAAGACAAAATTTACAACCTGTTTTTCATAGCTTTAGAACATTAAATTAAGGTTTTCATTAACTTTTATCAATGATTATTTGATATTTCTTAAAAGGTACAAAAGCACCATTTAAGAATAAATAACACACTGTAAAAAGAAATGAGCTGAACCAACTTCATTGAATTGCTTCAATTGGTAACAAATAATTCAATTAAGTTTAAGTAACTCAAGTTATGTCTATCCAACTCAATATATTATGATCATCTAACTCAATTTATTCAGTTTTTTAAACTGAATTTATTAAGTGTGTTTAGGATGACAAATTTAAGTCAGTCTTTCTCAAATCATTTAGTTTACTTCAAATCAAGAAGGAAACTAGTAAAAGATCACTTTTTCATCAGAGTTTTTTGAATCAAAAAACTCTTGCTTTCAAATAAAGACAGACTTTATTTGAGAGGAGTGAGTAATGACAGAGAGGGAAGACATGGAGCAAAGGTCATCAGGCTGGAACTGAACTTATGACTGCATGCTGCATTGAGGACTAAGGTCTCCTTATGGGAGCTGTGCTCCACCCTGCACCACCACAGTCAGTACAGGATCTGTCCCTGGTGAAGCTTGTGTCATGGATACAAAGATGCCATTGGACTTAATTGTTGCAAATACAGTTTTGAGAGTGCACTCTGAGAAGTGTACTCTAAAAATACACTTTTTAGAGAAATACAATTGAAAGTTAAAACAGGTCAGAAAAAGTTTGGCTTTACGAGAAAAGATTGATATTTTGACAGCTCAAGTAGTTTTTATTATTTACATTTTTTTGTATGGAATTATTTGAATATATTCAGAAGCAGTTTATATAGCTTTGATTTCCATAGTTGTCTTGTCATAAGCATAAAAAAAATCAAAACAGCCATCTTGTTTACTTTCTCTTGGAATGTCTTTAGTTTCCATAACACACTTGTTTTGGCAAATCAGACCCAGGAGAGCAGAGCATACTTCCAGGCTCCTGTTCACTGACTATACTTTTCACAGACTGGTTAATTGAGGCCTGTATTTCTGTTTTCATTTTTTCTGCCAAATAGTCAGAAAATGCTTTGTCAATGATTTACTCAGAAGACATTTCTTCCTTTCCATCATCAATTTCTTTTCGTATTTGCAACAAGGCCAACAGAAGGAAACTAATATGTGTAAGATTTTCATCAATGAGCTGAATTGGCATCATTTAAAAAGTGTTATTTAAATCTGCAAAGAACACAGCTATGCACTGGTTGTGTTCCCACTTGAAACTGAGATCAGTTTTTCTGTTTTCTTTTCTTTTAATCTATACCAAATGTCAACCAGAGGCACTTTACAAGACAAACACCTCCAACTTATCTCCAGTTGTATAGCATGCAAACTGATTAAAAGTCCATTTAAATTAATCTAATTTATTCCAATACAGTCGAGTTGAAGCATAATAGTCAGAATCACAGACATTCCATTTTGATTGTAATTAATGAATGAGAAATTAATTTAAAAAGACCCACAATTTTTATTGAGTCACTGACTTTGCAGTAGTGCCTCATGGAGCATGTAGACAGTTGAGAGGAATTATTGTTTTAACAGAGACTTATAGCAGATTCTCTATATGTTTTAAATGAAGTTAAACTTGTTTATTGATGGAATAATCGTTTTTGCTCCAGGCAGCCAGGCAACACCCTCCACCCCAACCACAGTGAGCAACCAGAAGCTTTGCAGCACAGACCTACATAAAGAACCAGATCTCTATGTTTCTAGTAAGTTTAAATTTTTTTCTGTTACATTTGATGCTAAAACAGGTCATATACATTATGATTTAGTGTCGCTGTAACACTAATGTAGCATACAACCATGTCTGTTATTCAGCATGTCAGAAAGATGGGGGGAGTGAAATCTGTCTGTCTCTATGACCAGGAATTAACACAAATACACAAACACAGCAGGATCTCTTTTCAAAGTCCATCAGCATCTCTTTCGTCTTTGACACATCATTGAGCATGTTATTTTTACACCGATCACAAGCTCCTTCACCTCCCTCCTGTACAGAGCTTTACGATTGTTGGAGATCGATCTAACATCACAATTTCTGGATCCCTTTCAGACCAATCAGACAGTGCCAAAGTACTAACCCTCTGAAGTTTTACTGCCTTTACAAATAATTAACAAAATTTGACTGACTGCTCATTTGGCAGACCTCTATGCTTCAACAACCCATAAAATTTTTAAAATATATTTGCATGTTATATTACCAAGAAACAGATATTTCCATTTCTTGATTTTCTCAAAAAATGTGGTTTGCATTATATGAAAATCTTTGAGATAAACCTGTGGGACACAAAATGCACCAAATTCAGAGAATGACCCGACTCAAAACCTTCCGCGGTCAACGTATTGAACACCCCTGGTGTAAAGCATGCCGTTACAACCCCTCCCCAAGACCAATAAGGTAATTCTGGCATTGGGTGCAACACAAAGTTAGTAATCTAAACAGTTGACAGTCAGTAGCAAAAACAAAGTTTATTTTACAGTTTAGGTAAAACCTCAACCACAGGAGACAGAAAACACAGGGAACCTTTAAGCTTCAGGGTCTCCACGGCCAAAACAACAAACAAAACACCCCCTTTTAACTATAAAATAAAACCACTTTTTAAAGGAGAACTGAAAGAAAATACAAAACCTGAACTCCCTGGCTAACCACAAAACCAGAGAAAACAGTTTACCACAAAAATGGCAGAGAACCCCTACCAGCTTCCACTGTGAACAGAAACACACTATTTTAGTTAGACACTTAATTATTCACAAAATGCTAGATCAGTTAAGTCCCCACAAACAGTCAGCTCACAAACAAGATCACGTCAGATCAAGACCCAGGGAGAAAGGGATCTGACATCTCTGGCATGAAGCTCTTTATGGGGTGGCTGATGAGCTCCAACACATTTCACCTGTGGCAGCCAGGTAAAACTGAAACACAAAGGAAGAGAGCTCTCTCATGAAGAGAGTCCCTAGAGGTCAGTGACCGTAACACATATTCTAATATAAATACTACATTCAAATGTTGCTCAGATATGAGTTTGGTTCAGAGTCACAGATCTAATCTCTGCTACACCTTTACAAAAACTTAAGGCTCTAAATAAAAACAAGTTTTAATAAGTAACTCCACTTAATAAAATTCCTCATAAATATTGATTTATTGCAGTGGTGGTTCTCAATACATACAAGTCATGTGTTATTTAAATTATAACTTAAGTTGCTTTAAACTTTTCTCTTTTTTCATGTTAAAACCTATAAATATGTAGGAATTGAATATTTGGGAAGTGTCATAATTTAAACTTAAGGCTCAGCACCAGAGTTTTCTAGAAAAATATCCAGATTTTATTTTGTGATTTTAAAGGCTCTACGTTGAAGATGGTAAGAAATAAAGGCAGACTTTATTTTTGTTTTACTGTCATCTGCAGTCGCCTCTGCTTTCGGCTCCCATAATGACCTGTTGGCTAGTGTTAACGCACAGTCGCTCCCTCCAATTTCAAACTCTTCCTATTAAAGAGTTAGAGAGCTAAATATAATTGAAATATTGGCTACTTTCAAGAGAAAAAGGAGCTAAGTCTATGAAAGCAATGTAGCAATTTAGCTAGTTTTGATTTCCAAGGAATAAGGTGTCAGTTTATCATCATTTAGTCAAAGTAATGAAATAACGAACTGTTTATTGTCGATGTTTTTCTTCCTATTGAGCAGTGAAAGTCAATAAAACGTGTTACATGTCTTTTGCTTTAGGTATTTACTTACTGGAGGGGGTTTTGTTAGTGCTGAAGAGTCACAGCTAACAGCTAGCTCCTCACTTAGCGGCTGTAACGGAGCCTGAGTCGTTCAGCAGCGATGCTGTTACTCCTCCCATGACTCCTCCTACACTTTGGACTGAACCATTCTTCTAACAATACTGGGTTGGACCAAAAAATTAATTCTTATTTTTTTCTTAGATGAACGGCGGATTTACTTCGTTCTTTGTTTCTGTTCTCTTTTTTATATTGATATTGTTTAAATACAGGGGTTTCTTTCATTATTTCTTTGGGGGGGACCATTCTAGACTTTTCCAAGATTGGGGGAGTCCAGACCCCGCCCCGACCCCCGGGATTTAAGCCGATGGCCAGAGGCGGTGCTTAAAGCACTGAACGATCACTCTTGCGCATGCACAAGTCGAGAATCTTATACCCATAGACATAATATAAGCATAGACGCCTCATGGACCACTCCGGCGCAGGAAAAACGGCGGCCATCTTGGAGCGGTATACCCTCCTACTTTGCTCAATCAAAGCAGCAGAAGATGCCTCAGCACTGAGGGATATTGTTGTTCTGGTCGATGGATTATTGATGCGAGGGCTCCACAGACAACATTTCACAAGTAAGATGGACATATTATTGTGTATATATTGTGATTAGAATATTACTTTACTGTATTTATGTCCACCGGTGAGATACCAGCTAATATTAGCTACAGTGCTTGGTGTAATACGGGTTCAGCCCCGCTATGAAGGCTAACTGAGATTCCGTAAATCTAAAAAAATTAATTATTCTCTAACATTGACTTAGATTATCTGACACAAGGGCCTATATTAGAAATGAAACAATATAACACATATAAAACTTATATTATGTGTTATAACATTCACCGGCAAAGTCTACACAGGTGGTAAAGACTATTATTTATATTCTTTCACTCTGTCAAAAGTAAGATACATCCTAAATCTTCCGTTTTTGTTTTGAAGGTTTCCTAAAGACACGATGTGAGGAAGAAGAGGGAGAAATCTATAAAGAGAGATGGATTCACTGCAGCACGGATGAATCTCACATCGGATTTTGGACTCGTCAGCTGAAACACACACACACACACATATACACACACGTGTGTGTTTGTGTGTTTTTCAGCTGACGAGTATATATATATATATATATATATATATATATATATATATATATATATATATATATATATATGTATATTATATATATATATACACATGTTTATAGTATTAATCATTATTTATTGGTGCCATTATTAATCTTTATTTATTAGTGTTTGTATAGTTATATAAATATATATTGATATTACTAAATAATTTATTAAATAAATTATGAACGGCTGTGTGCTTTGTAATATGCTCTTCATACATCGATATCAGAATATTCCATTCCTATTCTATTGTTATAGCCACTAAGCATATTTAAATATGATGAACTATGTATTAAAAACATACTTAAAAAATACAATTATTTATAAATGTAGCTTTGATAGATGTTTGAATATGGTTTACAGTAACAAAAAAGTGTGTTATGATCGATTAAATCCGCTGATACGTCATTGTGCTGCTAAACACATAACGCTGAGTGGAGTGGAGTACCGCTCCAAGATGGCCGCCCTAAATCTCGTCAGCGACAATAGGCACGAGCGGTCCATGAGGCATCTATCCTTATATTATGTCTATGCTTATACCAACATGGTCACGTGTGATCCCCGGTGACACCGGTTAGTCTATATAGTCACGTGACAATGACAGCTCAGTCCCTTTTCATCTTCTCATAATAGGTGAATAGATGGTAGGAATTTGATTATTGCTTGTCGCTGGTAGCCTCGAGACTACGGTCGGAGCTGCGAGGATTTTCTCACCCTCCAGAGGCTGCGCAAGCTCTTCATTGATACAACTCTGTTCTTCGATTGGTAAGTTGTTTTTCTCTTTTTAATCGACGGGAGCGGCGGCACGTTCACTTCCCGCGTTGATTTTCCTGTTGCTGCTGGTGGTACAGCGTTAGCCAGCTCAGACCAGCTTGTTTCTTAGCCATATCGGCTTGTATTTGTGGCTGGCAGCCGGGTTTGGATTCCCTTAGTTGATTGTATTGCAGCCGTTTTCGGGATTGCTTTTTCTTTATATTGTGCCGCCGTGTTGACTTGTCTTATATTATTAGCGTAGCCGTTTCGGCTTGCTTTTTGTTTACCTTGTGCTCGGCTTACCTATATTTGTTTAATTGCAGCCGTTTTTCCGGGTTTGATCTTTCTTTTGTTGTGCAGCCATGTTCGGCTTGCCTCATTAAATATTGCAACCGTGCTATGGTGGTCGTAGTGCTCCTTGCAGTTTTTTTCTCTGCTCGGGAACCCCTGGTGGCGTTTTCTGCTCACCGGGTTCCCTGGTCCATTTGCTCGTCGGCTAAGTGTCAAGAGTGGCGATTTCAGCAATACCTGACCTTGTCTTGTGAGAGTGAAATGCTGGACGTGCAGGGCTGCAGAGTGTGTTTTCCCCTCTCCAGTTGGAGGATAGGCATGATCTGTGTCCCTCTTGTTTGGGGCCGGATCACCTAAATTAGGCCTTGACTGATGCGGCCTGCCCTAATTGTTCTGTTCTGCCCTTGTCCCCTAGTACTGCTCTTTGGCTGACTTTCAAGGTGTCAACCAGCCTGTGAAGCGTATGGCTCCTGAGGCTATGGAACCTCCACGTAAGAGGACCAAGAAGAGCTCCAGGGATTCTATCTGGGCAGGTGGCCCATCTTACTTCTGAGTTGGAGCAGATTTTGAAAGCACTGCTCAAATTCCTTAGAGACTGGGGTGGCTCTAGTCTGACTGGAGACCCGGACCCAGGGCAGACCATGGGTTCAGGACTCTCTGTTTTAGAAGATGATGCTATATCCCTGGCAGCATCTGGTACTGATTTTCAAGATCCGTTTGAATCTGGCTCGCATATGTCGACAGCCAGTTCGCATATCTCTTCCTGCTCTCAGTCAGAAGAGGATGATTCAATAGTGGGCGCTTTGAGAACTGCGCTTGCTCGGTTGCAGCTGGATGCTCCACAGAGCATCCAGCTGTGCTTTCTTTTGGTGTCCTACTACTAGGTCGTCCTTTATGGTTCCCTCATCTGCCAACTATGTGAAGGAGGTTCATGCCTCTTGGGCAGACACTAAGGTCTTTTCACAGCCGACCTCTGATGGCAGGGCTCTGGCGGCCATTCAGGATGCGCCCAAGTTTGGCTTGGGTCATATGTCTTCTGTAGAGCCTGCTATAGCATCCCTCATTGTGGCTCCAGATGAGGTTCTGAGAGCTAATGCTAGGTGTCCTCGTCCTCAGTGTCGTGTGACTGATGATCTGCTCTGTAGAGCTTATGACGGTGGTTCTTAACCTTTTTTGAGGTACTGAATCCACCAGTTTCATATGCACATTCACTGAACCCTTCTCTAGTGATAAATAAAATATGATTCCCCCAAACCCCCCAAATTCAAGACATAGGGGTGCCCCAGCTAGAGTCTAGTTGGGTCACCCCATGATCACCAAGTCCTCTTAAAAGGTAGAGTCTCTGAGAACAGTTCTTCAAAATATAGTCAGTGTTTTCAGCAAAGTTGAGCTGACTATCCAGGAACAACCCAAATTTGCCACAGTTTCAACAAGTCATCACGACTTTACACAAGTGTGTCTTCACCTCTGCGGCAGAGGCTCCGCCGAACCCCTGAGACCGACTCATCGAACCCCTGGGGTTCGATTGAACCCAGGTTAAGAACCAGTGGCTTATGACTTAGGGGCTTGATTCGGGCGACTCGGTAATTCATTGTCGCATTTATTACTGGGTCTCTCAGCTTCTCTGGAGTGCTTGGCGATTGCGCCTACTCAAGGTTTGATGGACGCATCTCCTCATGCGTTTGCTCTTTTGTCAAGGGAAATTGGCCGTGTCCTGTCTACCCTTGTCCAGGCACGATGCCAGGTCTGGGTGGCACAGTCTCCTCTTACCGAAGCCTGTAGAAGGACCCTGATGAGTTTTCCAGTGGTCCCTGGGGAGTTGTTTAGCTCTGCTGCGGTTGCAGCCTTGGAGCGGTCGGCCCAAGCTTCTCATACCAGGCAGCAGCTGGCCGGCCTTCATCGCAGGCGATTGCAGCGCCCTGCTGGGATTGCCTCTGCATTTTTTTCATGCACTTATCCAGCCCCATCTACACCCTCCGTGGGGCAGCCACGGCCTGCTGCAGGGCCTCCTCTTGGCCAGTGGGATGTTTCCAGGGTTCAGGCTCGCATCGCTTCTCAACCCAGGCAGTCCACTCGGCAACCCTCCCGCCCTCTTAGGGGGTAGGGGGGTTCAGAAATGATACCGAGCTGGCAGTGGGACACTTTATCCCGGACCAGCTCAGTTGCTGGACCAACCCATGGGTGGTGTCTACACTGACTTGGGGTTATACACTACAGTTCCGCCGCCGTCCTCCTGGTCCTGGTCGAGTCAGGATGTTAGTGATTCACGACCAGGTAAAGGCTCAGGCTCTAAGCCACGAGATAGACATCTTGCTTGGCCAAGGGCGCTATGTTGCCTGTCGACCCCATGCGGGATCCAGGGGGCTTTTACTCAAAGTATTTTTTAGTCCCAAAAAAGACTGGCAGACTCCTTGAGCTTAGAGGACTCAATGTGTTTGTGTTTTTGAAGACAATCCCTTTCCACTTGTTGAGCATCAGGGATGTGCTTCAGACAATCTCCCTAGGCGACTGGTTCACCTTGGTCGACTTGAAGGACACCTACTTTCATGTTCTGATTGCACCACACCATTGGCAGTTTCTCCGCTTTGCATTTCAGGGCAAGCATTTTCAATTCAGAGTTCTTCCATTCGGCCTCTCTCTGTCCCCGCGTGTGTGCACTTGGTGCGTGGCTGCAGCCCTGTGTCCGCTGCAGGCCAAGGGGGTGAAGATCCTGCCCTACTTGGAAGATTGGCTCATCTATGCGCCAGGGGGCTTTTGCTCAAAGTATTTTTTTGTCCCAAAAAAGACTGGCGGACTCCCCCCAATTTTGAACCTGAGAGGTCTCAATGTGTTTTTGAAGACAATCCCTTTCCACTTGTTGAGCATCAGGGATGTGCTTCAGACAATCTCCCCAGGTGACTGGTTCACCTTGGTCAACTTGAAGGACACCTACTTCAAGTCAACCAAGCTCAGGGCGCGGCAGACACACGCACATTACTCGATCACATAGACCTATTGGGTCTTCGTGTGAACTAGCAGAAGAGCAACTTGGTTCCATCTCAAGAAGTCACGTTTGTTGGGATCATGATGGACTCCCTCACCATGACTGCTCACCCATTGCTTGAGTGTGTTAAGGGCATTCTGTAAATGCTGCCCACCTTTCTACCCGGCCGCGCACCCCCCTTTATTGCTTACCTTCGTCTGTTGGGCAAGCTGACTGCTGCTGCTACAGTAGTACCCCTGGGATTGTTGTCTCTGCGACCGCTACAGATGTGGCTCAACAGCCTAAGGCTACACCCATCTTGTACGCTGCACTAACGCAGGAAACTGCTGGTCTCCCCTGAATGCTTCGCGTCACTGGCTCAGTGCCGGGATGCAGCGTTTATGACCAAAGGGGTTCCACTGGGCTCGCTGCCGGCTCGTCGAGAGGTTGTCTCTACCAAAGCATCCACCACAGGATTTGGGGGGGGGGGTTGTGGCAGCAACAGATTGCCCGGGGGGCATGGTCTCCGCGGGAAAAACTGCAGCACATCAACGCCTGGGAGTTGAAGGCTGTGCAGCAGACATTGTGACACTTCCTCCCAGGCCTGCGCGGAAGGCATGTCCTGGTGCGTTCGGACAATACTTCGGTGGTTTTTCATATCAACCATGTGGGGGGGTGGGGAGAGAAACGGTTGATAACATTGCTGAGGCTGACCCAGAAGCTCTTTACCTGGGCAGCCCCTCTTTTTGCCAGCCTGAGGGCGGCCTACATTCCAGGGGTGCAGAATGGGCCGGCCGATATTCTGTCTCGGGGACACCCACCACCGGGGGACTGGAGACTCCACCCGGAGGTAGTGGGGGTGATTTGGGAGAAATACAGCATAGCAGCTGTGTTGTCTCCATTTGCGTCCCGAGAGACAACACATTGCCCGCTTTGGTTCTCCCTGGCAGAGAGTGCCAGTCCCCTGGCTTAAGATGCATTGGCACACGACTGTCCGAGAGTGCTGCTCTATGCTTTTTCCGCTGCTTCCTCTGATTGGCCCACCACTCCTGAGGGTCCTTCAGGAGGGACATCAGGTCCTTCTAGTGGCCCCCTTGTGGCCAGGGAGAACCTGGTTTCCACTGCTGCACAGGCTCTGTTGCAGCTCTCCAATGCCTCTTCCCCACAGGAAGGTCCTTCTGTCACAGCTAGAGTGTCGGATCCTGCATCCCAATCCCAGTCACCTCCAGCTCTGGGTTTGGCCACTACGAGGCCCGGCATCTCCTTCTTAGAGTATGACAGAGACATCTGGCATACAATGACTAACGCCAGGGCCCCTTCCACCTGACTGGTGTACACTCATAAGTGAAAAGTTTTTGGCAGTTGGTGTCATGCTAGACATGAGTATCCTGTACACTGTTCTATTTCAGTTATTTTAACGTTCCTTCAAGCACTGCTTTCTCAGGGTCAGTCTCTGTCCACTCTGAAAGTTTATGTGGCTGCCATCTCTTGTTGGCGTGCGGTGGTGAGTGGAGAGATGATAGGACGTAACAAAGACGTTTTTTTGTTTCTGAGGGGTGCATGATGCTTGCACCCTCCCTTACGCCCTGTCGTACCTGTGTGGGACCTCTCTCTAGTCCTCACTGCGCTGCAATCTCCCCTGTTTGAGCCCTTGGCGGAGGTGAGCCTTGAGTATTTGTCAAAAAAGATTGCTTTTCTCCTTGCCATGGCTTTAGCGAAGCGGGTGGGTGAATTACATGCGTTGTCTGTTCACAAGTCCTGTTGCCGTTGGAACCCAGCTGATTCTGGCGTTACTCTTTGGCCTGACGTGGCATTTCTTTCTAAGGTGGCCTTTTCTGCGAGCCACTCTGTGCCCCTACAGCTTGCTCGCTTTGATGCAGATGGGCCTGTTGAGCCCATCTCTCTGCCCTGTTAGGGCACTGGAAGCGTATGTCAGACTCACAGCTTCTCTACGGCAGTCTGATAATCTGTTTGTTTTCTACGCAGGGCCCCACAAGGGGCAGGCCCTTTCCAAACAGTGTCTTGCACATTGGATTGTGGACGTGGTGGAACAAGTGTACATTCTACAGAGCCACCAACCTACTGGTGGTGTACAGTGCCATTCCACCAGGAGCATTAGTGCGTCAAAGGCCGCTATGACTGGGGCCACTCTGGAGGCTATATGTGCAGCAGCCTCCTGGTCATCTCCAAATACCTTTGCTAGGTTTTACAGGGTTAACCTGGCCGCCTTTCACCCACTGGAGGGGATCCTGTCCCAGCGTTCATCATCATCCCAGTGAAGTGGGCATGTTTTTGGATTGTTTCTTTTCTGTGTGTGATTCCTCAGGACTCTGTTGGTAATTGTCATCCAGTGCTTTAAGCACTGCCTCTGGCGGTCAGTAGGTATGAAATAGAACGAAAGTTACGACTGTAACTACGGTTCTATGAATCCCGGATGACCGCCAGAGCTTTTGGTCCCTTGGAATCATTGGGTTTCGCGAGAAGATTAAGGGACTGAGCTGTCATTGTCGCGTGACTATCTCGACTTACCGGTGTCACCGGGGGTCACGTGTGACCATGTTGGTATAAGATTCTTGACCTGTGCATGCGCAAGAATGATCATTCAGTGCTTTAAGCACCACCTCTGGCGGTCATCTGGGATTCATAGAACCGTAGTTACAGTCATAACTTTCATTCCTTTTCATGCCCAGATGGCACTAAGGGTGTGAGACCAGGTTATCTCATGTGTACAGTCAAGATATTAAGTTTACAGGCAATCATTGAACAAAAAAGGATTTTAGCAACACTTGCATTATTACATAGTTTTTCATTGTAGGTTTGCCACATTCCTTGGGCGTCTGGGTTTTCTTTCTTTTTGTTTGACAATACAATCATTGTGTTGCAGGTAATTCAGTTCACTTCACTGTATTTATCATTGTTTAGGTTTTGCCAGATGAATTCATTCTTTTGTGTTACGTTTCTTTGTTTTTTCTTGTGTTATATTTGAATTTATTGTTCTGTCAGATTTTTTTCCTTTTGGTTTCTGAAGCCTTATGTCCTACTTGCTCACCTTCTATGAATTAGTCTCCCTAAGTTTACCTGATTTCTCCCTGCCACAGCTGAACCATATTTTCTCTGATTAGTGATTTGTTTTTTTCCACCCCTGCCTCAGTATTTAACTTTCTGATTTCTAATGTTCTGTTTCGGTGCCTGACTTTCATTCCATTACCTTTCTCCCTGTACAAGATCTATGCTCTATTCATTTGTAGTAATTTTTGTTATTTTGTGAGATGAAATGAGGGGTGTGTGGGTGTTTAGCAGATAGAATCAGATAGAATCATTTTCTGTGTTGTGTTTTCATGTCTAGAAACATTGATAATGCATGAGGGTGATGTATTAGGTCATTGAAGCAGGGACAGGTAGGAGAAGAGAAAGAGGAACAAACAGCTTTGCATGCATCCCTCTGTGTATTTGCAGGTCTGCAGGGACAGATGTGGTACTGGATGCTTCTGGGAAAAGCTGCGATCCTCCTCCTCAG
Source organism: Poecilia mexicana (assembly GCF_051168715.1). Taxonomy (NCBI): domain Eukaryota; kingdom Metazoa; phylum Chordata; class Actinopteri; order Cyprinodontiformes; family Poeciliidae; genus Poecilia; species Poecilia mexicana. Next base: position 28,927,702 of record NW_028263386.1, read on the forward strand.
TTTGACCTCTCTGGCAGTAAAATACAAGCGAGGACAAGGCATAAAGACAACTCTTCGTGCACCACAGCAGCAGTCTCATCTGTCATGAGTAATGATTTTAGATAGAAAAAATAAAGTTCTCAGAATAAGTCTTTTTTTCTTTTAGGTGGAAATTTGTGAAAAAAAATATTCTGTCAAAACTGATGCATTGTATTGGATAAGCATATTTCACATTTACATTAAAATATAATCTGTGTAATTTTTTTATTCTGTTTATAACTATAAATAAAATAAAAATATAGAGAATAAGGTCATATCTCCCATGAAAGACTTAATGTCTAGATGAACGAAGGATGACATTAATCTGTAAGAGAAAATATCGTTGAAGTAGGTTTAAGATCTTTGTTGTGGCAACTTGGGGTGGATTTTCTTTAAGGTTATGAAGCCCAGATAGAGGATGTTAAAGTTACAATGAGTAAAAGAAACCAGCAACACCACCTGGAATAACACTCCAGGAACAATGAATTGTAATAAGCATACAGGCAAGTTCTGCTGGAAGGAGGAGTCGAGATTCGAAAAGTTCTGCAAAATTTATTGACATTCAATATTTGAAAAAAAAAACCCCAAAAAAACCCAATAAAAAACCCTTTCCAATTGGCAAAATCTTAAGACAGAATGTTTAAGACGGTAAATACAGTTAAACAAAATTATTGGTTGAAGTAAAATATTTAAATCTTAGCAGAGACTGAGACTTACCAGTGGGGGAAGTTGTGAGGGAAGTAAGCAACATCCAGTGAAGAAAAAGGGATCCCCCACGACACTACAAAGCACAGCAAATTATGCGGCTCCGTAACAAAGAAAAAGGTGCTCCAACAAAATAAATGCACAAAACAAGACACCGACACCACAGGAGCCTCAGTCCCTGAAAGAAACGAGCAAAACAACCTGAATAAAACAATGGTATCACAATATCAGTAAATACAATAGTGCACTTAATCCAATTAAATGGTGCAGTCATCAACGCCCCAGCGAACAGGGAACACCCAAGTTGATCTTTTCAAATGTTTTCTGTAGGCAAAACAGCAGTAACAGCAGATGTGACGCTGATAACAAAACAGAACAAACGAAGAAAAGGCCATAAAACATTTATGCCACATTAGCTTCTACTTTTGGATACACTGTCCTTAATTCTGATTTTAGAAGTTAAGAAGCATCAGATCCTGTTGACTGTGGGACACCTGGTTATCTAGGTGCTGCATCAAATTCTCCTCACTGCAAATAGGGCTACAGCAGCTGAGGAGACATTTAGGTCCCACATACACTCAAAAAAATGAACTTAGGGGGTTATTAGATTAATAAAAGAATATCATGTACTTTTAACACAATAATTTCATGTTTTAAACAAAAACGTGATAAAATCATGTTGAACAAACAAGAAATTCATCAACTTAACGTTTATGAAATTGAATCATGTTGAGATAACACGATTCATTATAGTCAGACTGATCTTGTGCTGGAGGCGACGAGCGAGATCACGGCAGATCCCGCGAGATCATGGGAAATCACACGAGGCCCTGCGAGATGATTGTTTTTCGTGCCAGGAAAACGCCAGCTGCAGTTTAGAGAATACTAAATTCTCCTGGCAGGATTGTGCACATATCAGTGTTGCTATGTACACTGAAAGAAATAACTCTTTGGATTAACATAAAAAAATCATGGAAAGATTTTCCACCTGATTACTTTGCTTTATTTCAGCACTATGTAATTCTGTTACTCCAATTTAAAGAAAATGTGTTGGCTCAACTTAATTTATTAAGGTTATTCCAATTTAAAGCAAATGTGTTGGCTCAACTTAACTTTTGTGGTTGATTCAACTTATTTACTTTAGTTGGACCCAATGTAATTTAATAGAACCAGACCAACTAATTTGCAATGTTTTGGACCAAATAATTGACTTTACTTGATTAAGATGAATGCAAATTTAGTTGAAACCAACTTATTTAACAGTGATACCTTCACACTATGTAATTGATGTACTCATGTCAGTGGCTAACATGTGTTAACATCACATGAAGTGATGGTTAGCTGGTAATTAATCAGCGTTTTTCTAACATTTGCACCATTTCCTGCTTGCTCCATGCTTGTGTCAAAGCACAACTGAATTGAAGTGGTTATTGCATTTATAAAAAATAACATGTTTAACAGAATTATTTTATGTTTCAAAGGCAAATATGACAAAATCACGTCAAATAAACATAAAATTCAACAACCTAGCGTTAATAAAATGTATTCGAGTTGAGACAACGTGATTCAATTTAGTCAGACTAATCTCCCGCCGAAGAGGGTCTAGCGAGACCCGGAGATCACGCGAGACACTGTCGAGATTACGGAAGATCACGCGAGATGCTAGCGAAATTATGGAAGATCACGCGAGATGCTAGCGAGATCACGCGAGATCTTGTGTCTGGGAAAACTTCAAACTGTTCTTTCAAGAGAAGCGGGAAGATTCCTGATTTGGATCTGCTTAATTTGAAAAAGGTAAGATTCAGTCTATTTTCATCCGTCTAAATCAAAATAAAAATCGAAATAAAAAGATGCAAATTAAAATCATAAGACTTTTTAAAAAAACATTTTTTTCTATGTTCGGTCACGTTTCTATGTAATTGATGTACTCAAATCATGCTAACATCACATGAAGCAGTGTAAGGGTCACAAAGCTGCTGTCAAGACAAAAAACGGACCCCATAAATGTCACAGTTTTGCTCCTCCTCAGGTTGTTAAAACTCCCTGGAAAAAAGTTGGACTGATGTAAATTCAGCATCTGGTGCCATACAAACTCTGAAGTCTGAGGTTTAGTGGATTTTAAACACTGGGGCCAAACATAAGTCTATTTAAATGTTTTTTTTTTATTATTATTTGATTTCAGTACTGTTATTATGTAGGTAAATGCAGAGTGGACATTGGATGCACACACACTTTTGTGGCTTTCTATCGTAATACAGATTCTTCATTTATTAATAATAAAAAGTATTAAATTTGAGTCAGAGGAACCTGCGGAGGCCTTTGCTGTTAGAGCTTTAAAAGTGCTTGCAATGTCCACATAAATGTCCACCTGCTAACTATGGATTTCTAGTATTGTTTTCTGCCTGAAACACTCAGAGGATTGTCCATTATTCCTATTAGTCCATGAACAGACTTGAGCTTTCTTATTTTTTAAATACATATATTCCTCTGCTCTAAAGATGTATTTTGTTATTGTACTTGTTTTTCCCCAAATAATTGTAGTTCAAAAACAATTTTTAAGTTTATCGGTTTAATTTTGAAATGTTGAGGTTTTTGTTTTGATTTTTATGTTTTATATTTTTATTGCTTTCTACCATGTTCAAGTCACCACTGTTCTGCACATACATGCTTGCATGTGCCCAGTGGTTATATTCAGTTTCAGAACAGCTGAAACACTGGGTGCCTTTAAATCTCAACTTAAAACCCACCTGTTTAGAGTTGCTTATAGCTAAATTAGGCTTAGTGCGGTTTTAATGTCTTCAATGTTTTTAATGTTTTTGGCTTTACTTTTTATCTGTTTCACTGTTTATTAAATGTTGCATGACTCTGTGTTTCTGTTTTTAATTATGTAAAGCCCTTTGAAATGCCTTTCTGCTGAAATGTGCTGTACAAATACAATTTGATTGATTGATTCATGATCCATTCAATAGACTTGTACTAAAAGTTTGAATGTTCAGATACAACTCTGCTCAGGGTGAATTACATATTTTAATGTTTGAAAATCTGATCTCTTTCAGAACATCACCTGTCTGTTATCCACCTACATAAGCACTGGTGAAGTGGGTCATCGGCCATCAAGTTTTAGATTGCAGTGGCTAATGGTAAGTTTTGCCAGATCTAAAATGACTGAATCTAGAGTTAGAGCGATCATAAGGGTTCAGCTGAACTTGTATTTGGCAAGTCAGTTTTATTTGTCTTTATTTGCGTGGGGATGTGGAACTGTAAGGAGTGTTGTCTCTCTCTGTCTAGTAGATATGAGCTGCTATCAGCCCTATGCTAGCTACAGATTAGTACAGAGCAAGGGGGAAGAAGGATGAGCAGCAACATGAGATTGTGATTGACAGCACTAAAACTCTCCTGCCACTGACTGGTTGTTTCTAGCACTGGGAGAAGGCAGAGGAAATAGATTTTTCACAGTATATCCCCCTATACTGTACCCTTGTTTCAGACATAAATATTTCTTAGGTGACAGCTTCAGTTAGAAGTTTAAATAAAATGTTAAACTTAATTTTAGTCATGGCATAATGAAAGGAGAATAACTATTTTAAAGATCTTTCAAATAGGCTGCAAGCCACTGATCACTTTCGTTTTGACTTCCTTTGAATGTAGCTAAGTTTTCAAGTGTGTGACCTTATAGTATACTGCTGGATTTTGGCGGTTGTTCTCATTGTTTTCTGATCTGCATATTTAGGAAAACACTGCTGAAGTCAGACGAGGGTGGATCCTAAAAGGCCTGTGTGCGTACCTGGATGAAGATCCAGAGAAGCTGGAGAAAGAGTACATGGTATGTTAATGTATCTTTGTGTCCACAAAAGAGGTGATTATAGTTGGAGTTAATTGGACCTCCTGTGAATTACCAATAAATTTAAAATAAGAGATGATCATTAAAACTCTTCTTTTTTTTTCACTTGGGTACATTCAATTTTAATTTGACTTTTGAGATGCTTTTAGATTTCTCCCACAGAAAAGGATAATCATTAGTAAGATTGATATAATTACAGTTATTGCTAAGTGGGTTTAAAATGAGGATTTTTAGGTGAGTTAAACTCCACAAAAAGATCTTTGGCCTGTTTTATTTAGCCTTTTTTTCTAACAGCATTGTTTCATATGCAGACAGAAATATTAAGTAACTTTACCTAAGATGTTAGTACTGATCTATTTGGAAATAACTACCACACATAGTCATGACATTTCCTCCATCCAGGAAATAAGACAGGTTCTTCATGGATAAGATGTTTGGTTTGTGTACAGAGTCAGGGCTTTGTTTGCACATAAGTAGGACTGGTTTGGAATGACAGTCTGTGTGGTGGATCCTCAGACTGTCATTTCAATTGAGGAGAACAGGCCATGGAATATGGGGCCTATTTGGGATTCATCCCTTCTCTTCAAGTTTTTCCATATGAGACAATATACCGTATTTTCCGCACCACAAGGTGCACCGGATTATAAGACGATTTTTGTGAAAATGTAAGGCTTTTAGGTGCCTTACATTTTCAGAAAATATGGTACCTTTTCTAAATGGAAAATCTTACCACTGGACTCACAATTAACACAGACAGGTCTTTGATGGACCTTAGCTGTTGGTGAGTCAGCCAAATAAGTGTAAAGTTATTTTTTTATTTAATGAGATGTGAAATCTCTCCCCCCCAATACCCCACCCATGTTCCCATCATCAAGGTGCACAAATGGCCGAGACCGTCTGTGGAATCTTCGTTATTCGACCGGAGAGTGCAGAGCCTGGCGATGCCATTGAGGATGTTGGGATTGTCCTGGAGGCGGTGGAAGTGATGAACAACTTGAGCAATCTATCTTTACATGTTTTTCTAAAGACCGCAATGGAAAACTAAATTTTAACTGTTACAGTTCGCAAAGTTGAGCGAATTTACTGACACTTTTTATGTTGTTAAGAATTTGATCTAAGCTAAACACAGCCCAGTTTTTTTCTGGAAAAACAAAACTGACCTTTTGTTGTTTATTTCAACTTTCAACTCAGCTGTTTTTTGTGCTGTGTAAAAAGAAAATGGATAACAATTTTGAAAATACAGTTTCATGTTGTACTTTTTCTAATTGTTGAGTGTTCTTTCTTTCAGTGTGGTCTTAAAACACTTCATTTAATAGCACTTAAGAAAATGTCTTTGAATTAACATAATTCAATCATGGAAAGATTTTCCACACGATTATATAGCTTTCTTTCAGCATGAAGCATGTTTGTTCAGCTAACTTAATTTTCATGAGTTGGATCAACTTAATTAAGTAGTGTGAAGGTATCAGTGTAAAATTAGTTGGTCTGGTTCTATTAAATTACATTGGGTCCAACTAAAGTAAATAAGTTGAATCAACCACAAAAATTAAGTTGAACCAACACATTTCCTTTAAATTGGAATAACCTTAATAAATTAAGTTGAACCAACACATTTCCTTTAAATTGGAGTAACAAAATTACATAGTGCTGAAATAAAGCAAAGTAATCAGGTGGAAAATCTTTCCATGATTTTTTTATGTTAATCCAAAGAGTTATTTCTTTCAGTGTAGGAAGTGTTATGCTTTGCCTCGATAAGCTATTCTTAGAGATGATCTAAATCCAAAGATTATTTTTTTTATTACCATGTAGACACACATTGTATGGTATTACATCCGGAAATGTCGTGCATGCGAGAGAACAAAGACAATTCATGTCATTCATAGCATCGCTGCTGCGGTGTAACTGTTGACAAAATAAAACCTGGAGATGTAAGAATAATAATTTATCTGTTGCTTAGAAAGTAGGACAGCATAATAAAGATTAGTCAAAAGAGAAAATTTGCACAACTTTATTTCAAATAATCTGGACATTAAAGGCCACATTATTTTTTTAAACCCATCTGTTTTAGGTACTAATACAATTGCTTAATGATTGGCCAAACTCCGAGAGGGACTGAAATTATACATATGGTTTTCTGGATCAGACTTCCATAATTTAGGGAGAACGGCCTCCGTAGATGGCGACTTCAGTAAAGTATTACGACCATAGACATAATATAAGCATAGACGCCTCATGGACCACTCCGGCGCAGGAAAAACGGCGGCCATCTTGGAGCGGTATACCCTCCTACTTTGCTCAATCAAAGCAGCAGAAGATGCCTCAGCACTGAGGGATATTGTTGTTCTGGTCGATGGATTATTGATGCGAGGGCTTCACAGACAACATTTCACAAGTAAGATGGACATATTATTGTGTATATATTGTGATTAGAATATTACTTTACTGTATTTATGTCCACCGGTGAGATACCAGCTAATATTAGCTACAGTGCTTGGTGTAATACGGGTTCAGCCCCGCTATGAAGGCTAACTGAGATTCCGTAAATCTAAAAAAATTAATTATTCTCTAACATTGACTTAGATTATCTGACACAAGGGCCTATATTAGAAATGAAACAATATAACACATATTATAAAACTTATATTATGTGTTATAACATTCACCGGCAAAGTTTACACAGGTGGTAAAGACTATTATTTATATTCTTTCACTCTGTCAAAAGTAAGATACATCTTAAATCTTCCGTTTTTGTTTTTAAAATTTCCTAAAGACACAATGTGAGGAAGAAGAGGGAGAAATCTATAAAGAGAGACGGATTCACTGCAGCACGGATGAATCTCACATCGGATTTTGGACTCGTCGGCTGAAAAACATATATATATATATATATATATATATATATATATATATATATATATATATATATATATATATATATATATATATATATATATATATATGTGTGTGTGTGTGTGTGTATAAAATTCAGTATTAATCATTATTTATTTGTGCCATTATTAATCTTTATTTATTAGTGTTTGTATAGTTATATAAAATATGTATTGATATTACTAAATAATTTATTAAATAAATTATGAACGGCTGTGTGCTTTGTAATATGCTCTTCATACGTCGATATCAGAATATTCCATTCCTGTTCTATTGTTATAGCCACTAAGCATATTTAAATATGATGAACTATGTATTAAAAACATACTTAAAAAATACAATTGTTTATAAATGTTGCTTTGATAGATGTTTGAATATGGTTTACAGTAACAAAAAAGTGTGTTATGATCAATTAAATCCGCTGATACGTCATTGTGCTGCTAAACACATAACGCTGAGTGGAGTGGAGTACCGCTCCAAGATGGCCGCCCTAAATCTCGTCAGCGACAATAGGCGAGAGCGGTCCATGAGGCGTCTATTCTTATATTATGTCTATGATTACGAGGACAGGCGGTTATGTGTAACGCCCCAGTCCTGCAAGGGGCGCTAAAGGCTCCTGTAACCAGCAGCAGCTTATGAAGAAACGCCATCATGGCGGCCACCTGAAAGCACTTTAGTCTTTTTAGTGAAGGCCACAGTTATCAAAAGAATTTTTAATCTTCCGAACAACCGAAGAAGTTGGACCGCATCATGCTCCCAGAAGCGACACGCTATTTAAAAGCGACAGTTTCCCTATTTTCTCCAAATGTTTTCCTGAATGCTTCTAAGCTGTCCGCACATGGAGCACCAAGCAGCCTTCAGACTCGGAGGAACCTCAGAGTCAGCCACTGCTTTGCAGCCAGGGTACCTCCTCAGAAGAAACCCAGGGAGAAGGTGGAAATCCCGGGACTTGAGTTGGTGACTTACGGGGATCGAATGCACTATGTCCCCGGCCTGGCTAAGCCAGTTTATCCTCCATGGGAGATGAGCTTCAAGGACCCGAGGTATTACAGGTCTCCACCCGCTCAGGAGATGGCGCTGTATAAAGACAAACCGTGCTATGTATTCAACCAGAGGACCAGCATACTGGAAGGTAGGCTGCTATTCTTTGACTGCTTTAAAACAAGCTATTGATGAGTCTGTCGCAACAAGCAGTGAATCAGTTAACAGCATAATAAATTAAAACGAGCTGGATAATTTCCACCTTCATGATTGCTTTTTTGTTGTTGGTGTTTTTAACTAACAAAAACTGGATGTCAAAAGTATTCCCCATTACACTGCGGTAAAGCTAGCCGCCTCTTCGAAAAGCCGGCCAGCATACGATATTCACGTGCGCGATAGCTTAAGACGTTACGGTACCCCTATTTACGTGCTGCTTTCACAATAAAAGCTCACATCCGGTTCATGGTTGAGCTACTGCAAGTAGATTTCCAGCGGCGTCATGTTTAGACTTTGTATTTATGCAGTTTCAAAAATAAATAATGTGTCGGAAATAATTGGGGAAATTAAGCAATGCTGAAAAACTTTCTGTTTCTAGCGACTTCTCTCACTTCTAGGTGGCAGAGGGACACCTCTGGAACACAACCACCATGCTGGATCTGATGTTTAATTCCAAAATAAAAGCCTATTAAAAGAGCACGTTTTTATCCCCTCCTCCCCCACCAGTTGCCGTGCTTATTGCTTAAAAATTCTGTAGTGACTTCTGTCACTTCTCGGTTGCAGAGGGACAGCTCTAGAACACAACCAGCAAATGTCAACCCGATCTGATGTTTAGTTTTAAAATAAAAGCACGGCAACTTAAGGGGAAAAAATAAAAACGTCTTATTTTAATAGGCTTTTATTTAGGAATTAAACATGTGGTTGACACTTGCTGGTTGTGTTCCAGAGGCGTCCCTCTGCCACCCAGAAGTGAGAGACGCGCTGGAAACAGTTTTTCAGCATTGCTTAATGTCCCCAATTATTTCCGATACATTATTTCTTTTTGCAACTACATAAATACAAAGTCTAAACTTGAAGCCGCTGGAAATCTACTAGCAGTAGATCAAACATGAACCGGATGTGAGCTTTTACTCTGAAAGGAGCTTGTAAATTAGGGTGCCGTAACGTCTTGTGTCGTGGCGCATGTAAAAATCGAGTGCGGGCTGGCTTTACTGTCGTTTTCGAAGAGCCCGCAGTCCCATGTTTCTCAACTAGCCCCTTTTTTGAAGGGGAAATCTGTTTACGGGGACTTCATGATCCATTTTATTTGTTGTTTCGGGTGCTTTGTTTGTTCATTTGGGATATTTAAAGAGTCTTCCAGTTCCAGCGAAAGATATTCGCTAGAAATTAAAGTCTATTGAAATTTGAGAGGGCGAACTGTCAAACTTGTTATTGTAGCAGACCTAGCTGTTGATGTAGAAACGTGTTGGATTTATGAATGGGTTTTTTGTTCTGATCAGATACATTTATCAGAACATGTCGCTTCTTTTTTTAATCACACAGTGCTGTGAAAAATAACAGAACTGTTTAATAATTATTAATACTACCTATAAGGAAAATAAGACATTTAAAGCCTTTAACATAGCATTGTGTTTATCAAGTTGTACTTCAATGAAGTTAAATGCATTTTAAACCCTATAAAAGTTGAACTGTGATTTTAATGTGGAAACATTTCTGAAAATAAGCAAGGTTTTATTACTTGATAAACTACTGGTTCTAAAATCAGGATGAGCATCAAGGCTGACCTGTGATTAGATTATTCCAGCAAAACTCCTTCCTTTTCACATGTGTTCCAGGTGTGCGCCAGGCTGCGTGGTTGACCAAAACCCACGTGAGACCTGGTCTGCTGCCTCACCTCGTCTCTCTGGCTGCAAAGCCTGAAAACCAGCTGCCTGACCAGGACGAGCGCGTGCAGAACGCCATCAAACACTCACGGTTCTGGGACACAACGGAGCCACGGCCGAGAAAGGAGAAATACAGGTAGGCTCACTTATTAAAGGGGTTGAGATGCTGAGTACGCAGTTGAATATTCTAAACAGGTGGGATTTTTTTCAAAAACTTCAGGAAACCATTCTGAATCATGGAAGATTAGTTCTGTTCAGTTTTCATGAGGAATGAATAACACAAAATGAAAAGATTAATTAATGGACATGATTGTAAAGGGGCAACATTAGAGTGGACTGCAAACCAACTGCTTTGTTTTTAAGGGAAAAAAAGACCTGAGCACACTCACCACACCACATGTGGATAAAGAGAACAAGAAGAAAAGACAACAGAACCCATTTAGAGGGGAAGGTTTTCTGTTCAGGCATATTGAGACTTAAGCATCATGCAGAGATGTTCCAGAGCACTGACTATTACTCATAAACATCTGTCTATGGACCATCAAATAACTGTAATAGTCATGTATCAGTAACACGTCAGAACAGTTCATTGATATCCCCTGAAAGAGTGAACTTTGACCCCTCATACAAGTAGAGATGAATTAACTGGCTGATACCGATTTCTGTTTTTTAGTGTATTAAGGATCGTCCGTAGAACGTGGATAGCAGGCTCTGCAGGTGTGGTTGTAGTTTTATATCCCACCAGAAAATTAAGACATTTCCAGGTTGCCCCTGTTTATGAATCTAACTATACGTCTGGAATCATATTTTGTTATGCTTCTCTTAAAATAAGGTGCATTAATGGCATACTGTTTGTTGTTGCATCAAGCAAATGAGAACAGTGGGTGAATTCAGTTTAGATATATTCACTAAACAAAATAATTATTTTCCCAGTATTTGACCTGCTGGTCAGCGGCCAGCGCCGTTCCAAAACAAATTGGCTGGTTCTGACTGAGAATGAAGTACTTGTGGTATTTGTACCAAACTTTGAAAAGCACCCTCCATATTCACCTTATTGGTCCTGCTCTATGTTGTAGCATGATTGGTTTCTGCCAAACACAAATATACTTAAAAAAAAAAAACCTAAGTTGAGATAATTAGCAGCATCTCAATTTAATAACTAAAGATCAGGATAAGAAAGTCTTTGAATACAAAGAAATATAAATCTGACTCGTCCACTACCATCATAGACAGGAAATACAACTGAGATGAACCAGCACTTAAACACAAATGAGCAATGATTTGTGGTTCATTGAATTATGCAAAAGTCTTGATACCTTGTGTTGTACATGCGAGTTGATTCATGCCCCAGTTTAACCTGACCTGTGGACTCCAGCACTTCCCCTGCAGAAAAGCCCCTTGTTCATTTTATTGTGTTAAAATGTTTCCCTAAAACTCCTTCAGGTTTGGACTTCAACACAGAGCATGGGAAAACAAGCTGGTTGTTCTTAGTCTGCTGGTTCCAAAATGTTGAAATATTGTTACAGGGAAAGTTGCAAGAAGAAGGAGACTACATTGAGTTCTATAAAAATCCATCTAGCCTGGGTGGATAACATTTAGAACAATTTAATTTAGGGGTGGAGCACTAAACTGGCCAGCTGAAAATCTGGTCTTGATTTCCTTAATTTTGGGAGATCTGTGATTGTCCGATTCTTATCTTGGAGGGAAGAAAATCTAAGAATTTTACTCAACATTTTGAATTAAAAAGAGTCTACTGCTTTTTCCACAAATTTGCACTGTAATCTGAACTCATTCTTAGAAATATATGGGTAACACTATTAGTTTGAGATGATCATGCATCATAACAGCAACTGGTCATGGGATCTTTAAAATTCAGCCTTTGAAAGAACAACATTGTAACATACTTACAGTATGATGGTCTTACCAGTGAACATGTCCAAACAATCTCTCCCTGTGTGTGTATTCTTTAGCAACACTCTGCTCCTCAACCTGCTGCACCTCTGTGCGACCCTGCAGCCCACTCACCCAGCTGTTGGAAGGAGGATCCTTGCCGAGAACTACTCATTAGCAGCTACCTGGAAACGAGGTTTATCTGCATGTCAAAAACATGAGGAAAAGAATGAAACCAGAAAAAGTAACAGCAAACATTTGGCCAACTTCACCAGGCCTGTGCCAGCGACTGATCTGGTAGAATTTTATTACCAAGACACTGTCTTGGGAAAACAGAGTGTCTTGAGTCAGAGGCTTCTTCTTGACATTTGCTGTAATACAGACTGCTACAGGAGATCTTTGCTGCCAACATCCATCACCAGCTACAATAACTCTTTGAAGAATCTAAATGAATGAGTTACAACAACATTTAATTTCCCTTTGGGATCAATAGAGTATTTTTCAATTTGAAAATCTATAAGATTAACTATGAACTCCTACAATTCCTCTATGTCATGATCTTCTCAGGTAGGGGAAATACTGTGAGATTCAAGCAAAATATTCAGTCAGCAGACCAAATGCTTAAGCTAATATTTAGTTAGCAAGTCAAATCCTTAGTTTGAAGCTAAATATTCAACTCAGAGCTAAAAATCTAGCACAACAATAATCTTAGCAGAGTAAATGACAAGGCAACTGAAACATATCATATGGCACTATGCAGAACTAAAGCGGGTAAACCTCACCTCAGTGAAACATGTCTGACTGGCACATGAAGTACAGCAGCAACAAAAGACTCAGGAGTAACATACAGGGAGGCAGCTGTTTGTTGCTCGCTCTCCCACACTTTGAGAAGCTCTGGATGACTGGATCTGGAACTGGGTCAACTCACAGACTGTTGTTGCTTCATTTTTAAGCTATTCTCTGTTTCCTGCTCTCCTGTCAGGTGAGGACCTGTTCCAGATCAGAGGTCGGAATGGTTTGCTACACTGCAGTATGGATCCTCTTCCTCGGATCTGCGGGGAACAGGAAGTGTTAGAGACATCAGATCAGGTCCTGGAAAGCTTCTATCCCGTCTCACCCACCATCGACCTTCAACAAGTTAGTGTGTACAAAGAGGAGATGAACTGCACAGGTGAGTCGTCTCCAGGTTTCTCTGAGGTGGAGCTCAGCTGTTCCAGTTCTAATCACCTCTCTCCCATTGGCTCAGGTTTTAGGGGAGAATACCCTTATCCTCATGCCCACACACTTTACTTCCTGGAGACATCTGATCCTAACTGTCAGCTCCGCCCAGAGCAGTTCAGAGCCAAGATGATCATGTTCACCTTTGGAAATGCTTTGGCACGTGCACACAAACTGTACGGGGTAAGGGGATACAAAGAAACGCACAGGCAAAAGTGTCAGAGCGCTCACTGTTTGTCCTTAGTCTTGACAATTCATCTGTTTTACACAATGTGTGTGTGCGTGTATGTATGCGTCTGTGGGTGTGTGTCTCAGACACAGCCACAGAGCCTGTTGGAGCGTCCCATAACCGTACAGGCAGTGGGGACCAACGGCAGAATTTTCCAGTTTCTGGTATTCCAGCTCAACACCACGGATCTCTCTGGAGATGACGGCATCAAGAATCAGGTCGGTTGAATGTTCTCTGGAGTTTCCATGGACTCATTACAAAGTAAAGGAAAGAGAAAAAAAATGCTAATCTGTCTTATCCCAGTCACTGTAAGACGGATTAAAACAGAAGGGTTTGAGTAATAACTTTTGGTGACATGTTTACTGTTAAAATCCTGCGAATATGGAAGTGCTATGATTCAGGACACTGGAGTTAAATCTGTGAGTCAGGAGGTTTTAAAGAAAAAATAGAAAAAGGCTTTTTGATTCCAACAGAGTTCATTCAGCTGAATTTTTTTTTCTCACATTTTGTCATTTTGCCAGTGATGTGAAAAAGTGACAATTCAATTCATAAACACTTTATTTATTAAAAGAGGACAAATTAAATATTGTTGTAACTCACATAATCCAAGCTTCTCCAGAGTCATTGTGGATAATTATGCTGAGGGCAGGAAAGACCCTCTGTAGCATTCAGTCTTGAAACAAATGTGCAGAGGCTGAAGGCTGTTGTTGTTATGATGTTATGACATTCTAATAGCTCAATTTCTGTTCAGCAGAGATGATATTCCACAGCAACATGTCCTGGATGACACCATTAGTTGTTAGAAAACTCTGCTAATCCACCTCATTTGCTTTTGTTGCTCCTCTTTAAATCCCTGCCTGGTCAGAAACGGGTCCCTCTTGAAAAAGAGATCATAGGTTCTTATCTTTTTAAATAGAGGTTATTGTTAAATCTGGCAGAGAGACGTTGGATATGATCTTGGAAGAGATGGTTTGAACTTCCTCTCTCTCTCTATTTCTTTCTCTCAAGCCTCCATTTTAGCTCCTCTAAGCTTTGGACTGTAGTCCATAGCTCAGAGGAGTATTATTTGACCTTTTGAGATGGTAATCTGTTGCTCCTATCTGTAAAAAAATGACACCTTGTTGCCGCAGTTTCACATCATAACTGTCCAAACGTAAAAATGTAAAAGCTGAAATCCAAAAATTACCCTAACATGCAATTCCTCAACCAAAATATTATGAACAAGTCAACAAAATGAAACAAATCAGAACTAATGTAACAGAGCTACTCTAACATGCTGCCACAATGAATGGCACAATTCTACAATCATGAGCATGATTCTCTATTCAATGTAGACTTTTTGCCAACTTTTAGAGTTGCTATACCTCATCACACTAGCAGATGTGCACAGGAAGATCCACCTTCAGGTAAATGATTTCCTCTGTGTTTTCGTCTGCTGTAGGCCTGGTTGGATGAAGATGTTGAGCTGTATGATTTTGCAAAGGTTCGACCCTTCATCAAGAGGAAAGAAGTGAAGGTAGGAAAATCTAGCTTCCAGTTCAGTGTCTGTAACTAGTATGTTTTTCACATGTTGAAGAGTCATCTCCATATTGTAACTGCTTTCATTACATGTGTCGTGCATCAGAAGAGGTGTGGGTGGTAAACACTGACATTAACAGATGGCTCTTCTTTTCAGGTCCCAGCTGGCCTGGCAGGATACAAACCAGAAACATTCAGCAAATTCCTGGCGCTGTACCTCCACGGAGCGGCTTAGGACTGCTGCTCACTTCAGTCATTTGATTATGTTTGCTTATGAACACATTATTAGCAGAGAGTTGCTGCTTGTCAAGTATGGGATGCAGAATTAAATGTTAACTTTGATGAACTGAATTACTTCCCATTTTCTGCCTCCATCCATGTGTAAGAGTTTAATAAATGAAATTGGGTTCAGGATTGCATCTTGTATCACTCAAATAAAGGAGAACTAAAATCTCATTTAAAGAAAACCTTATTACCAAAGGTGACAGCATTAATGGATTTAGCTTAAGAGGCACAATACAAATCAAATCGAATCAAATTTTATTTGTATAGCACATTTCAGCAGCAAGGCTTTTCAAAGTGCTTTACATCACAACAAACACAAAAACACAAAGCCATGCAACATAGACTCAATAATCAAAACATCACATTAAGTCAAGTGCCATCATTAAATTTGTAATTGATTACATTTCAAATAAAACTCTAACCAGCTGGGTTTTAGTCGAGATTCAAAGGAAGTCAGTGTTTCAGCTGTTTTACAGTTTTCTGGAAGTTCCAGGGAGTCAGTGTAGGGACTTTAAAACTGGTGCTATGTGCTCCATCTTCCTGGTTTTAGTGAGAACATCAGCAGCAGCTTCTGGATCAGCTGCAGCTGGAGGATTGATTTGTTAGTCAGACCTGTGAAGACGCTGTTACAATAATAGATAAGACAGAAGATAAACGCATGGATGAGTTTCTCTAGATCGTGCTGAGACATCAGTCCTCTAATGTTCTTCAGGTGGTAGAACTGTCTTAATGTGGCTCTGAAGGTTCAGGTCAGAGTCCATCACTACTCCCATACAAAATAATCTCTAAGGCCTTGACATCCCATGGAGTTCAGTTAACTTCATCATCAATACATGGATGGAACATGGCCCGTGTGTAAATCTGTTTCTCAGCAGTAGGCAGAGCTTAAGCCATATATTCAAGCCAAGCGACTGCTTAGGTCCCCAACACCACCAAGGGGCCTCCAGGAGCATTATTTGACTTATTTTGTAGTGATTGCATGTTTTGTGCATTTTACAGATCTGCTCCAAATGCTAAACCTAACTTGTGTACAGTAAATTCAGTGTTTACAGATAATCAACGTAACATGCCACACTTAATTAATTAGAGCATCTTTGTCTGTTTGCTGCTCCTCTAGGTTTAAAATCATCAGCAGAATGATGTAGGCTAATTACAAATGACACTAGTAATAGTAGATATAGTTTAAAGTCTATTCTCTGAGCTACAGGGAGCAATCTAAGGATGATAAAAAGTCTGTTGTTGTTGATATGAGAGGTCCAGCCCTGAACTGAAGCGTGCAGCTAAAGCTACAGAGAGATGGGTTGAAAACAAGGTGGATGTTATGGAGGGGCCCAGTCAAAGCTCAGATCTCAATCCAATAGAAAATTTGTGGCTGGATATGGACAGGACTGTTCACAGCTGACCCCATGCAACCTGACAAGTTTGATCTGTTTAGCAAGAAGGATGGAAGACTCACAGCCCAGATATTTGCTTTTCAGTGATATTTGAATTAATGGAATGCTCCTGTATTTGTACAGAAATGAATGTAAAGTTATGGATGTGGTGGTCAAGCAAACACATATAGTTAATTTTAACCATTGCCGGTTTCTGCTTAACCATAAAACAGTTTGTGTCAAAGGCAAATTCAAAAGTGATCAAGAGTATAAAAGTGGGTCTAACTGGGCAAGGCCCTTAAATGTATTTAAGGCTTCAGCCCAAAATCTGTGACTCAAATTACAGTTCATAACGCCTCCTGTCAACAGGCAGTATGGGTACATTGTACACTTTCTGAATCCTTAGTCTGTTGAGTATTTCAGTTGTGTCTCTATTGTGCATAAACCTCTGGGTTAAAAGAAGTATGTCCAGTTTTGGCAAAAAGTGTATTATTTTTTGGTTTAACAATCTCTAGTGACCTCTGTGTTGGTCAAAGCATTTAAGCCAAGCTTTGAAGGACTCAAAGCTTGGCCAAGAGGAAGAGGGTCCTTTTTAAGATGATACTATCAAGAAATTGATATCTACCTTTTTACAAAACTAAACATTATGACTAAACTAGACATGTCGCTGTCTCAAAAACACAAGTTGTCCAAGGGATTGTTAACTTCATGTGGTGATAACATTAAGTTAATTTCATGTAGTTAACTTGCCTATGACTAAGCTACCACTTTCAAAGAGATGTCATAAACAAAATATTATTGACGCATGTATCTTTTCAAAAGTCAACGGCTAAGCTTTCACCCTGAGATGGACCAACACATAAATAAATGAATATTAATGTCTATGGTCAAAACAACGATAGCTACTAGCTAACAATCCTGTTTCATAAAATAAAGATTCGGGGAGATGTCTGTTGGTTTATAATCAATAGTATATAAGGATTTTGTTTTACATTAGGATAATATTGTCGTTGGGTTACACAAGTATTAAAAATATTTTTTTAATTGATTTGATTGTATTTTTTGCAAAGTTTTTTTTATTCACACATGTAAATTCAATATTAAATCCCTTTTTTGTGACTTTTAAAATTGATCTATTTAACTACTTTCAGGTACCATTTCATTCAAAAATCGGTGGGGGAATTAAAACACCCAGTGCATGATCTAACTTCAATTTCTGTACATGATGCTCTAAACCCCTGGCGGATGTTACTACTATTATGTGGTATACTGTACTTTGTAGTACTTTGTTCTTTGAACACAATGACAATTATTTATTAAGATAATTATAACATCGTCTAGGAAAATATGTCCTCTCATAACAAGTAGTATTTAATATGAAAAATGTTGTTAGAGTTTATTGATTTACAATTTTAGATAATCCGGAAGTGTTTCTTCAGCGCATGCGCAAATGAGCGACTAAAGTGGCTGGAGCATCCGGAACATATCGTGCAGTGACAAGCGTTGACTTGAAAGTTTTCTGCAATTATGGCGGTTAGGTTGGTTCAGTCTCTTCCCCGTCCCGCTGTGCATTTATTTTCCTTCTCATTGAGGCATTTCGTGCCGCTTAGGACTGTTAGGAGGTCTGCTCCCATCCTCAGCAAGGTAACTCACCACTGCACCAGGCTACTGCTAACTAGCTCGTTTTAGATAGCTTAGCACTCACTTTAAAGTCACACACGTAGAGCACATTTTCATGTTGTTGGCTCATGCTTGTGAGAGCCATGTAAATGTCCAGAACAATTTTTAGCAAATTTGAAAATCAGAAATATACGTCGTTTCATTTAAAAAAGGGATTTAAAAATCATATGATTAGTTAAAAAGGGGCACATGGAACAAAATCTTAGAACACCGTACAATAACATAACCACAACAGATATTAATCTTAATTAAGCAAGAGTAGCAATAGTAATAATATCAATCAGGTAAAACGTACAGTGCAGTAAAACTCCTCCTATCAGTACATTTTTCCCCCAAAAAACTTACTTAGGTATTTTTTTAAACAAATAAACCTAAGGAGCAGACATAGCCAAAGATTACTGCAGCTCCGATGTGCTAACGCTACAGCAAGTCCTTTCTGCTTAATGCTGTCAAACCCTGTAGTACACACACAGTCTCTAGAGCTGTGTGTTTTAATTGTTTAATTTAGTTTTATTTTGCAGGATGGAGGATGAAAAATAGCTCTTGAACTCTAAGGCTGCATTCACACTGCAGGCTGAAGTGACCCAATCCAGGATTATTTTGATGTAATGCGACCTGTATCTGATCTTTTCATGACAGTCTGAACAGCACACTTTGGATTCTTTTCAAATGCGACCTGGGCCACTTGCATATCTGATACGTATCCGATTGTATCCAAATTGACACTGGTCACGGATTATTATGGCCATCAAAATCTGTGACCAGTGTGATCCTGGCCATTTGAGGGTTAAATATTGTTATAAGTGTGATATGACTGTAATGGTGGCAAAAACATAAAAAATTGTGTTAAAAACTACCAGAGCGCTTAGAATCATTTCTTAATCGTTTAACAATTTATTAAACGGCCACATTTAGTTTACATATTTTAATTGCAGCACTTAGGCATTCAGTGGAACGATCAAACAGTTTAGAGTCAAATACGAAGTAATACGTTATATTTTCTCCATCAGTGTGATGGTAATAAAAGAGCCGTGAAGTTTACAGTCCCAGCTGTATCAGTATTTATGCAGTTTACGTAAATACTCTTCTTCTCACTGATCTTCAAGACGTCCCTGCGCTCCGTTGCCCTCTGCAGTCACAGAAAATGATGGGTCACAGATTTTGATGTAACACCTGTTGGACAATCAGCTGGACAAATGGCCGTCTCGAACTCAAGATTCAAACACTCTTCTTAAATCGATCATGCAGAGATACAATTTAACGGATTTATAGAGAGAAAAATATCCACTGGACTCCACTTTCACCTGGAGTAACAATGATGGGTCTAAACAGTCTCATACTGACGACTGTTTAGTATCTGACTCCTTAAAAGTCAATAACATCATTGTCAATATTCTTCCCACTCTGCTCACAGACCATAAAGCAATATATATTTTTATAAATCTGTCTGGTAACCATTCACAGAAGAGGAAAGCCTACTGGATCCTAAACAACTCTTTATTTAAGTTAGACTCAGTACAACAAAAAAATCTTCCAAACAATTTCTTTTGACAAAGCTAATACTGAAAAAAAATATGGAGCCATCTGGGAACATTTTCAATTTGAGATTGCGAAGTCCCTAAGATAAACTGGTTCTGATTTTAAAAAGTCTAGGAAAGTTGAAGAAAAGAAAATAATTAACGAAATTATGAGGCTTTCCAAAAAAAGTTCCTTAGATTTGTTAGATGTTGATCAAATAAATTTAGCCACTTTACAAAATAAGCTGGACGAGATTTACAAAAACAGGACAGAAGGAGTCTTTGTAAGATCCAGGTTAAAATGGCTGGAAGAGGGCGAATGTTACTCCTCCTATTTTTTTTATTAGAAAAGCACTGCGCTAAATCCAATACAATTCAACAGTAAAACATAGATGGGCAAGTATCCTCTGATGCAAACATTATTGCAAATGATGTCTCCTCTTTTTACAGTAAACTTTATGCTCTTGATCAAACAAGTGGAAATCCTGAACTCTTCTTGAGTTCTGTCAATACGCAACAAATACTTGATTCTGAACGTGAGATTTGTGATTGTACTATAAAATTAATGAAATAATTTATTCTATAAACCATTTAAAGAACAATAAATCCTCTGGTTCAGATGGGGAATTCTACAAGCAGTTTGGTGATCAACTTGCTCCTTTTCTAGCTAAAGTTTTCTTAGAAAGCATTGAAAAAGGCTCTGCCCCCGACTTTAAGTCAGGGGATTATTACCCTTAAATCTAAGCCCAAAAAAGACAAGTTACTTCTTGATAATTGCTATGTCTCTTAAATAATGATTATAAAATCCTAGCATCAGTATTTGCAAAAAGACTTAAACTAGTTTTAAATACAGTTATTGGAGAAACAATCAGGATTCCTGCAAAACAGACACATTTCCAATAACATACGGCTCATTCTTGATATTCTGGACTATTCAGAATTAATTAGATAATAGCTTCATACTTTTAGACTTTTATAAAGCATTTGATTCCATGAATCACAACTTTATCTTTAGCTGTCTTCATAAATTTGGATTTGGTCCTTTTTTCTGCAGTACAATTAAAACATTATATAGTAATGCTAATTGCTCTGTTAAATTAAAAAAAATGGCACCTCACCTAGATTTAACCTATACCGAGGAATTGGGTAGGGCTGCCCAGTTTCCATTTATCTCTTCCTTTTAGCTACTCAGACTCTTTCTGATTACATTTCTATAAATCAACTTGAAAGTATTTCTGTATTTGGTAAAGAAATATGAATTAGTCAGTTGGCTGATGGTACGACTGTTTTTAAGAGATAGCAGTCAAGTTTCCCCTGCTTTAAATTCAATCCAAACTTTCTCTGATGTTTCAGGGCTTCACTTGAAAATAAACGAATGTGAACTTCTACCGGTTAAAGATTGTGATCTAGAGTCTGTTTGTAATATTCCTGTCAAAGAAAGTGTTACTTATTTAGACATAATTGTCTCTAAGAATGATTTAGAAAGGTGTTCATCAAATTTTGCTCCCTTAGTTGATAAAACCAGAAAGCAGCTTAATTTATGGCTTCAAAGAGATCTAAGCCTTGGTAGGTTAGGGATAACCCTGTTATCTACGGCAGAGGGAATATCACAGCTCACTTATGCTGTGCTCTTCTTGCATTCAGACAACCAAACTATAAAATCTATTGACAAAATGTTATTCAATTTCTTATGGAAAAATCTTATACATTACTTAAGAAAATCAGTGGTAATGAATTCTTATGAAAAAGGAGGGTTGAAATTTCTAGATTTCACAACTCTAAATAAAACATTCAAAATAAATTGGTTAAAGTCGTATCTAAAAAAATCATTCTCCATTTAAAATACTTTCCCAAATTACATTTTCTCCAGTGTAGGGGTCTTAATTTCCACCTCCTCTGTAATTATAAAGTAGAGAAAATACCAGTAAAACTTTCTGCATTTCACAAACAAGCACTTCTTTCATGGGCACTTTTATGTAAGCATCATTTTCTCCCCATAAATTCTTCATTTGGAATAACCAATATATCCTTCACAAAAATAATTCTTTATTTTACCCTAAGTGCTTCGACAATAAAATCCTTCTGGTGTTTCAGCTGTTTAACAAAAATGGGTGTTTACTCAGTTACAATGAGTTCAAACTCAAGTATAAACTCACTGTAACTTCTAAAGAATATGATATTGTGTTTGATGCTGTAACTAATGAAATATGTGAACTCTTTACGAATAATGTTGTTGATGAATATAAAGCCTTGTTGAATGTAACTGACTCCATCGTAGGTAAAGAGTGTTTTTCTTCTACTTGTAAGAATAACAGAACTATTTTCAACAAGATGTTATTTCTGTACCTTCATCTGTTTTCTATTGGAAGATTTCTGTCCCTGATGAAGGTGAACTCATCATCAGAAACTTGTCATAAACAACAAAATGAAAGATGTCTCTTTTAAACGGTTACATCGAATTTATCCTACTAATCAGTACATGGCACAGTAACAAAACAGTAGACCCCAACTGTAAGTTCTGCAAAGAGCATCCAGAAACAATTAGTCATTTATTCTGGAATTGTCGTATCACAAGAAAATCTTGGAAAGAGTTTAATAACTTTATAAATTGTTATATTGATGCTAAATGTTCCCTGAGGTATGAGCATATTATTTTTGGTTTTATGGTAAGAATACTAATGCAGACAAAAGACTGGCAATCAATTAATTATTATATTTGGCAAATTTTATATTCACAAATGTAAATTTTCATCTTCACCTTTTTTTTACAGTTTTGGTTTAGGAAATCAACTCTATTTATCCACTATTTCCAAGAGTATGAACAAAAAAGCTGTAAAAACTTAGGAATGTTGTAGATCTCTTAATATTTTTAAGTTGTCTGCTCTCTATTCTGTTTGTTTTTCATACCAATGTATTTACTGTTGAAAGCTATACGCTGGCATATTTGCAATATTTTGTGTTCCGTTTCTTTGTTTTTCTTTGTATTTGTAAACAAAGATGTTCATAAAAAAAAAGACAATTTCAAATATGTGTGCCAGTGGTCCCCAAAGTTGGTCCTGGAGGGCCGGCATCCTGCATGTTTTAGTTCTCTCTGGTGTAACGCACCTGGATCCTATGATGGCTCATTAGAAGCCTAAGAAGAACATTGACTTGTTGAGGAGGTTGCTATTACCACCAGGGAGAGAACTAAAACGTGGAGGATGCCGGCCCTTGAGAACCCACCTTGGACACCCCTGATGTAAGCTAAGCTCCACCGTTAGCCTCCATGTTTACTTCTGCAAACACTGAGCACTTCTTCTTTTCACTGCGGTTGGCAGAACACTGAGAACGCTGACGCTATTGCGCCCTCTACTGCGCATGTGGGACACTTTCAGGTCGTTTGCCCGTTCAGACTGCAGAACACATACAGGTCGAATATGTGTGGCAGTGTGAACAGCCCAGCCAAAAAATCGGATTTGACAAAAAAATCGGATTTGGGTCACGTCAGGCTGCAGCCCTTTATTGTAGAGGGGAGATACCACAGCAGATCATATGGAATTAATGAATTCATACAAAATGATTCAAGTGATTCATTTTGTATGAGTCACTTGATGCAGTAATTCATACAAAATGACCCCTGACAGAGTACTGGGAGTAGGTATTGTACAGGACTGTTTTCTAAATGCTAATTTCCTCCAAGGATAACGTTGACATATTAAATTCTTTTTACCATTGGTTTTTTCTAATAGTATTCTCATTAACTGTAAATTTTAATTTACATTAGCTGTGAACCAGAATAACAGCAAATAAATAGAAAAAAACACTTAGAATTAGGGCTGAAACGATTCCTCGAATGATTCGAGTACCTCGATTACTAAAATTCCTCGAGGAAAATTCACCTGCCTCGAAGCTTCTTTAATTTATGTTTTATTAGTTAGCGCACCGTGTTCCGGCCGGGACTTCATTTGCGTTGCGCGGAGCTCTCACTTCCGCCTCTGAGTTGTTGACAAAAGCTAAGTCTCAGCGGCATAAAGTCCAATCTTCAAGATTGGCCCGTGGGGATTTTATTGATTGATGATAATGCCCGACTTTTTATCGTTTTTGGGGAACCAATAAGCATCCTTAAAATGACTGGGGGAATGCCTGGAGTACGGCAGCATTTCTCCTCCGTGGCTGCTGGTTGAAAGCGAACGGCGGGAAGAGCGCTGAGGTGAGCGGATAGCCTGAACAGGGCGGGCGGCTGAGTAGCTGATGCTTACCGTGTAAATGTAGCTTTACCGACGAACCGCACAATAAATTTCATATCCCGGTCTGAAGAAACGGGTGGCGGAGCGCATCGTACATGGCTGGTAGATGAGTTTCTGAGTGTGACCAGTGAAGGTGTCGTAAATATCCCGTATTGCTTCCCCCCGTGTTCGTCCCCCGGTCTAACGGTTCGTCAGTCCGCTGGTCTATTTCCTCCCCTCCACCCCATGTTCGTTCATTCGCCCTCTCCTCCCACTCCAGGCGGCATTTCCCGTATTTTCAAACCCAAAGCGTGACAGGTTAGGTGGCAAGGTGAGTTTAATTAATCTATTAAACTCACTGAAGATGAATACATAAACTAAAAGCTGGATTGTAGACATTTTTTATAAGCATATTTGTGAGCCTGCCTCTTTGTTATTAAATTCAATATAATTTCAGATTTTTCTATAACTTTTCTTCTGGTTAACTTAGAAAGTGAGATATTATTGTTACAGGTTAGTTTTCTAAACTACAAAAAAGCAACTGTTAGGGATGCTCAAATATGAAAAATTGGACTGATATTGATATCTGATAGTAACACCGGTATTATGCCAGATTTACCAATATTTCATTTTATAATTTTTTTTATCCGATTACTCGATTAATCGTAAGAATAATCGATAGATTACTCGATTACTAAAATATTCGTTTACAACAGCCCTACTTAGAATATATTGCTCTGTGTGTAATGATTTTATGTAGTAGGAATTTGTTTTTTGAACTTGATAAATAAAATATATCATCACATCATCTGTACCTGTGGTGAATTCAGTGGGTGATTTAGCCATCAACTATCAAAAGTTAGCTGAAGACTGCTAAAATTTTGAGTTACATTGTTCACAAAGGCTCTACAAGACTTTAAAGCAGGTCCCCAAACTTTTTCCTCTGAGGGCCACATAACTTTTCCCTTCTCTGGTGGGGGGCCGGAGTCAGTTTGTAACAGAAAAAGTTTGACATTTATCACCTGCGCTGCCGGTCTTGGAAACTGTTGGGGGGGGGATTCTCGATTGATTTTTAACACATTAATTTCTCATATGTTAACATAAAGGCTCGTTTTGAAGAATAAGCTGCTACTTACAGGCATTGCTCTGAAGAATACAACCTGGAATGCGGCGTTCATAACAGACACGTGTTCATCTGCTCTACCGCTAGCAAACAACCGTACTGATTAAATAACATAAAAGTCAAGCAGTTCCCTAAAAGTCCAACAGATGGCAGCAATGCGCCATGCAAAACAAAACACCCACAGTTAACAGGACACACTTCCTGCTAAAGAGCCCCCTGGTGGTTGAAGAAAAATCCACATATAAACCGGAAAATACAATAAATGAAAAAAAAATCTGAATGCTCTCTGGTATTGTTCAGGGGGCCGGACCAAATGTGGAGACGGGCCGTAGTTTGGGGACCCCTGCTTTAAAGCCATCGACAGAATTTGGGGGTTCTTTTAAATTGACAGATATCTGATTATGTTTATTTTCCTCTACCAGTGACATTCTTTGCATATTTGCAAAAATAATGAAACCTATCGATGTAACTCTTGTTTGTGTGTGTATGTGTGTCTGTCTGTCTATTCATTCGTTTGTGCAAGCAGGTTCACTCCACCTGTCAGGGCAGCCAGAGTCTCTCTACAACAAGCTACACTGAGGATGGAAGCCTGGTTTACACGGGCAGCCTGGGGACTGCTATTAGGGGTCAGTTATCTCAAACTGTTTTGTTCTTTTATCATCAGAAAGTGTGGATGTATGATGATTATAAATTTGGGACCAGTCATAGTTCAAATAAAATTTGACACAGACATGTTAAGGAGGATAACATAGTTTGATTTCAGTGCAGAAACATATTGTCAGAGAAAGCAGTATTGTCAAGAAACTAGAAAAACGGCATTTGCCCCGGAAATGCAATGTGAATGCTGTATGCTGAATGTTTTTGGAGAAAATGCAAAAATACCACCCAAACAGTATTAGAAATTGGTGCAGAATACTGGCTTACAAAGCTAAATTCAAAGGTCCCAACAGTTCATAAGGTACTAATGATCACATTTAGGCTAGCACTAGCATGTTGACACCTGAGTGAAGTTGGCCCCCCCACCTTCTTCAAATCAGACAAAATGGGTGTCAATCAACTCGGCTATGTTTGTGTTGATTTGTGCAGCAGAAATTTTTGTTTGTGCTTCTTTGGCTTTGAAGATATTAATGAAAGTGTAAAGGTCAAAAGGTCAACCAGCCCCCCAACTTTTATGAAATCCGACTTTCTTTATGTCTTTAAAATGATAGCGGCACAAATGAAAATTTTTGCTGCACAAACCAGCACAAATGTAGCTGAGTTGATTGACACCCATTTTGTCTGATTTGAAGAAGGTGGGGGGTTGGTTGACCTTGGATGACCTCTGGAAACATTTCTTTATATCTTTAAAATGAAAGCGGCACAAACGAAAATTTTTGCTGCACAAACCAGCACAAACGTAGCACAAATGTTTGACACCAATTTTGTCTGATTTGATGAAGGTGGGGGGGCCAACTTCACTCAGGTCATGTTGACCTACAGCAGTGGTTCCCGAACTTTTTCTCCTGGGCCCCCCAAGTGGTTTCCAAACTATTTCTGGGCTTACAAATAGCTGCCTGGTTGAAAGATGTGTATGAGCGAAGGAGGTGGGGGGGGGGGATTCTTAGAGACTCGCTGTTATACTCAGCCCCGGCTCCAGACGAACAAGTGGGGGAATCAGCTTTTTTCAGGGCAAAATGAATGAACATAGACAACAACACCAGTAGCCTACAAGCTACTTGTTAACAAGCTTAAGGTGCTGCATTGGTATTATCTAGCTAGTCATCCTTTAGCTAACTTTACCTGCATCCAACAGCTTCACTCAACTCAATCGGTTAGTTTGGAGGGAAAAACTGTGAAAAGTTCTTTGTGTTTTTCTGGTTTGCTGCCGTGATTCTAACACAAACCTATGTAGCTCCGCACAGCAGCAGCAGGTCTCATTCGCTGCCGCACAGGTGTAAACCCAGCGCGAGCGTCGTAGCGCTCATGTTGCGTTTAAAGGCGCTACATGCAGTATGAAAAAAGACAATGTAAAAGCTCAAATTAGTTAAAATGACATTAGCTTAAAGGGTATCATAATTATGTTAGTTTTTGCTAGCATGATAGTTGACAATGCTAATTTTAATACGCCATGTAACCATAGCATATTAGCAACCAATAATCTACTGGATGTAAAATGCTTAAACAACCTGTATGCAAAGTTATATGAAACAGTCCTTTAAAACTAATCACTTTTCCTGTTGTTCTCAGCACAAAGCTGTTTTACTGTCCAAAATCAAAATGGCCGCTGTCTTGTTTCCTCCCGGACAGCTCTGAAACTGGATGATTCATTGTAATTAGTTAGACAGGCGCTGAAACACAAATGATATTTTATATTGTAATTCTCAATTCTACCACAGGAGGAAACTGTTCGTGTTCCATTAATTTCAATGGGGCTAAAAAATTCATAAAAAGCAAAATATTACAAAAAGTATAAAGGTTATGAATACCAAAGGATAT
The DNA here is from genome assembly GCF_051168715.1 of Poecilia mexicana. Classification (NCBI taxonomy): domain Eukaryota; kingdom Metazoa; phylum Chordata; class Actinopteri; order Cyprinodontiformes; family Poeciliidae; genus Poecilia; species Poecilia mexicana. Next base: position 28,955,529 of record NW_028263386.1, read on the forward strand.
AGCCGGGAATAGCAGAACAAGTTGAATAATGCAAGAGTTGAATGGTAAAAATAGCACAGAAGAAGAAGCGCAGTAAAAAGTGTGCGGAAACGCCGTGCACCTTTGCACACAGGGATTGAGTTCTTGTTTGTGTGAATTCCTACAGCATAGAAGATCATCCTGCAATTGCAAAGTCCTTTTTCTGAAGTGGTCTGTTGTAGAAAAAGATAATTACCAAGCATTGTTCAATGAAATCACTCAATATTTTGTAGGTTTATTTGCATTTTGAATACAGAGAGCTTATATGACAGTCAATAATGAAGCAGTTGTGAATGAAGGCTCTGCCAGGCAGAGTCAACACAGGTTTTATAGCAGCAATAAGGGATCCAAGACCAGGGACAGATCATCTGGTTCCCATGCAGCTGTAGAAAAACAACATCCAACCTTGTATGTGTGATCCAAACAGGTTTGCTTGGTGGGCATGTAATATAACACGATCAGCAGATGTTACTTTATAGTAAATTACCCACCACAGGTCTGACCCTGTTCTCATCAAAGTGCCTGAAAATGGCAAATTCTGAAAAGGAAGGAAAAAAATCTAAATAATGGCTAGAGGCCCTGGAGCTCTGGGTTGAAGAGCCCCTGCTTTGTGTATAAGTTTTTCAAATTATGGTAAGTTCCTCTGAATTTTCTTTTCCATTTGGAAATTCAGGTACAAAATCTGTAGATCCGCAACCCAAAAAGTTCAAGCCTTCTTTCTTTCACTATTCTGGTACTTGTTTTCCTATTTTTTTGTCTTCTGTATGTCCTAAGTTTTGTTCTCTTAACCTCTTATTTTGCCCTGAAGGTCTGTTTGGAAAAAAATGTTGTCTAAATTAGAATTAATATACAAGGTGTTTTGCTTGTTACTTTTTGCAATGACCTGTGAATCTTGTTTGTACAGGGGTGAAGATATTTTCTTATAGTACCAGCGGCGCCAGCCTCATCCTCATGCCTCAAATCCTTTTGAAGACTGGATTGGGAATGGGTAACATTGCCCTTGAGGTTATTTCCTGTGGCATCATTGGCTTCTTCACCTTCCTCACTCCCATCATCCTCCATTTCATCACAAAGGGCTACGTTATTCGTCTGTACCACGATCCAGATAGAGATACCTACACTGCCATCACCTATAGTGTCTTCCTGACTGAGAAACGTTGTGTGTTCCATCAGAACCAAGTCCGGATCCCAGCTGTCAGCAAGATGTTTGCCAACTTCTATGCTGGCCACATGGGGCTTTTTGTGAATCCAGACCTCTTCCCCATTCCTCAAGACTATAACCATCTCATGGGCTACGATAAGCCCTTTAGCTTTACCAAAGAGGACATGGACAAACCGCACAAAACCTGAAAGACTGAAGACAGGCTTAATGTTAGATTAATTAATTAACAATAGAAATAGGCAAAATTATTTGTTCTTATTTGTAGAGGTATACATCATTTATGTATTGTTTTTCACAAGCATCTTTACCTCTTGGTGATTTTTGTATGCTTAGTGGTTTAATGCACTGTTTTAATAACAACTATAAAGTATCAGGACAGCCTTATATCTGTGTGTTTGGATATCCATGTAGTTAGACCGACTGACATCTAAAGAGTTTGACACATCAGGAATGTCAGTTAAGTTCTACTTTCACTTTATAAAATAGGTGCATCACGTTAAATTAGAGTATCTTTAAAAATCTTATTCATTTAAATTTAATAATAAAAAAAGATCATTATTTAGACTTATGACCAATGATAAAAGTTACTTTGAAAAAGTAGCTTTTATCGGATTTCTGATTACTCCTTGAAAAAGTAACTTGGATTACTACTTGATTTGGAAAATAACTACATTAGATTACAAGTTACTTTATTAGTTACTTTCAGCATCTGCTGATAACACTAAACGCAAGAATTACATGGAGCTTTACCAATACTTACTTAGAAGGACGAACTGAAGGGCACTTGGTTTAATGGTTACAACAGTACAAATTATTAATGATAAACTCATTAATATTGAGTTTATCTCAATATTAATGATTAGAATAATTGTGCAAATTTACAAAACTTGTTCATTCGTGGCTGTTTTCACTTTTATTGCACTGTCCATATTAGTCTTGATGTTTGCCGTTTTCTGGAGCGCAAAGCGAAGCACAACGTCATTCACAGCAAATGTATAACTTTGACATTAACAGAGACACAACAGGACGAACCATCAGGGAAATGATGGACAGGGACAGCCTGACTAAAACTACCTGTCAGTCAAATTCTGGGGCTGATTATCTGCTCATTTCCGAGCCCAAATAAGAAACTTCACACCCCCAAAAAACCACGACCCATGACGATTATTAACAACAAATAATAATAGTTTAAAAAAAATTTTGTTTTTTGACAAAAACTATTTTATCAAAATACTTTGTCAAAAAACATTTAGAGTTTTTTGATTAAACCTCAAAATAACTCCTGTTTCTCCAGCAACAAAATATGCATCTCTCTCCATTGTTTACAAGTCTCTAGCAGTGTGCCATCTCTGCTGATAACTGTAGCATCACTCCCCAAGACACGTAGAGGAAATAAAATTAACTTACTAGAGAAAATGCCAAAAATAGCAATATGCAGTGATTTTGGATAAATAACTTTAATATGATTACTGGATTTAATTAGTAACATGTTCGATTACTTGTTACTGAAAAAAGTCCTCCAATTAGAGTTACGGGCAACTGTGGCTCTATGGATAGAATAGTCATCTTGCAATCAGAAGGTTGTAGGTTCAATTCCAGCTTCCTCCTGCCACATGTCAATGTGCCCCTGGGCAAGCCACTTAACCCTAAATTGCCTACTGAGATGCATATCAGTGTATAAATGTGAGTGCGAATGGGTGAATGTGACTCTAGTGTAAAGCGCTTTGACTGGTCAAAAATGATTGGATATAGCGCTATATAAGTTCTGTCAATTTACCAAGTCACTGTCAATGTATTGCTGCTTGTATGCTCTAGGGTGGTCATGTTCAGTCCTCAAGGGCCTGAACATGACCTGCAACTTTTAGATGCTTCCCTGCTCTAACACGCCTGAATCAAATGAATGGCTCGTTGCCAGGCCTGTTCAGAGCTGATCCTGGTCTGTTGGAGTAAGGATGCATCTAAAAGTTGGAAGACGGTAGCTCTGGAGGACTGGACTTGAGCACCCCTGCTCTAAGAAGTACAGGGAGGTGGCCATTTTCAGCCAAAGGTTAAATTTTTTGCCATTTTTTATGTTTACACACTGTCGGCTTCATTTTTGGTCAGGATACAGTTAAGGGATGGGGGATTAAAAGTTATCAATATGAGTTTCTGAGCATGTTTAGAGGGAGTGGCCAAGTGGCAGACTTGGCTTATTTGCCAAAGCAAATGAAACACTATAACTTTCACTCACAATGGCCAAGTAGCACCATATTTGGCAGGAGTCATCAAGGTGGGATGCCCGACAAGCCTAATTTGTCATATTTTGAGGTAATCTAGGCCCCGCCCCCTCATAACAGGAAGTGCCTTATTTTTCCTCGGAAAGCTCCATCTCTGACCCCTTAAGCTTATCAAGATGATCTTCAGTCAGCAGACGGACAACAAGTTGGTCTCACTTGCTTTGAAGCACACAGAGTTTTTGATGGAGCGTGATTGTGGTGGTGTGGTTAAATCAGAGGTGACCTCATATGTTTGGCTCTAAATTCCACCTATTTCAGCTGAGCTGCATGATGTTGTTTGCAGCAACCCACACCAATGGAAAACCTAGAGGTTATGGTTTTGATGGCCCCAAATAAACCCAGATATTTTATTTTGTCTGAAAGACAAAATGCCAAAAGCGTCAAGTAGCTAAGATTAAAGTTTTCAATGATGTTACAAGGATCTGCAACCTCTCAATTTGAATACACACAGAGATGCGTGTACCAATATCCTCACATACACTTTATTGGAAAGAAAACCCAAACCAAGAATAATACGCCAACCTACTGTTATGTAGTTCTGGTGTTCACAACCAGCCAGTGCAAAAGTGTAGTTCCAACAAAATGTTGACCAGAGCTGCATCATTTCTTGCTTTTTCATTACAGGCCTATTCTTTTGGGAGACATACGGCTGGCAAAAGTTTACACTCCACTCTGAGCTGCTAAGGGCGATGCCCCATAATCTGCCCTCTGATTGGAGTTTGCAGGTCTGGCATTTGCTCATGCAGTGAGATAAATCACAGGAACATCAATAAATGTAATTAAATTTTAATTAATACTTATCTGTGATTTTGATCATGTGCCTTTATTATTTATTTTGATTTTTATTAACTTGCACATTTAAAGTTCATGATGTGTTGAGTTTGCAAGTACTGTTTATAACTATTTAATGTACATGGCTCTGAGAAGTATTGGATATGACAGAATGCCAGTAAAGATCTGGAAATATGTGATCATTTCTTATGATTCCATACAGCCTATCTTCTACAACCTGATTTTATAAAAGAAACAGGACATTGAAAAATAATTTAGTCTATTTACACACAGATATCCTATTGTACTGTAAAATTTACATTATCTACAGTAAGTAATTCAGTCAATCAGCACGGTAAGCACTGGGTTTAGTGGTTCTCCTTCCTCTTATATCTAAAGTCCACATCATATGTAGGTTGGAGAATTCCCAGGCCGGCACGGGACTGGTCTAAAGGAGGAACTCTGATAGCAGGGTCTAATAATTCCATGTCAAAGTAGGACAGCATCAGAGTTAGAAACTGCTTGATCTCATACACAGCAAAAAATCTTCCAGGGCATTTTGTGACCCCCGACCCAAAGGGCATATAGAAGTAACGCAGCCGCCGCCCATTGCGGTAAAATGTGGTTTTCTCCTGACCTTTCTCATCCAGGAAACGGTCAAACTTGTACTCCTGCAAGAAGGAAGAGAATGAGAAATGAAGAGCAATAGAAAGCAATGTTTCACTTTGTAGATTCAATTCAGTTTCATTGTATAGCACCAATTAATAACACATCATCTCGAAGCACTTTAGAAAAAAAGTCAATTCAATTAAAGTCAGACATTCATTCCAATTCATCTTATTTATCAAACAAAGTGGTCAAGTTTATTATTCAAATTGATTTTAAAAAGTGTTCTAAGGAAGTCCAGCAGATTAGGATAATGTGGCATCTTACATAAGGATCTTCATAGATTTCTGGATCATAATGCACCATGGGAGGATACAGGGCTATGACATCATCTTTCCTAATGCGGTAAGCTTCTTGGTTGTCAAGGTGAAGCAGGAAGTCCTCTTTGGCAACCCGAATATTCAAAGAGGCACTGGAAAGCCGCATGGCTTCTTTCATGATGCTGTCTATAATCAATAGATAAAAAAAAAAGAAAATCTGTATTTACAATACAAATTTTCTTAACTGAAAAAGTAAAATATTCCAAGCTTTAATTTCCTGGGTTTCACATATTTTATACTCATTTTGTAGAAATAAAACATACATTTTAGTAATCTTACCCAAAACAGGCATGTTGTCTAACTGGTCTCTGCTCAGGTTTAGCATGTTTGGCTCATCGGGGTTCATTGTCAAACCTGAATCCCTCAGAACTTTCCGGACTTCTTTTTGAGCTGCTTTCATAGCATCTGGACTCCTGGGCACAAATGAAGTCATTTAAGTTGCATTTCTTTATCTTTTGTTGCCTGTATTTTATAACTTTTCTTGATTTTCCAACAAACATGAAATAAATCCTTCAATATATTGTTATCAAGAGTTTAGTTTCCAAATGGGTTTTAACTATTTAAAACCTATTTTAAAATAGGTTTCAATAGAACATTTTCTATAGCACATTTCAAAAGCCCTTAGCATAACTACATTGCTATATATTAAAACAGAAATAAATAAAACAATACAAACATACAAAACATGCACATACAACGTAAAAAATGTAGCCAGTACAGTAAACATTTTGAATGGTAATACCATAATAACTTTCCACTTGTATAAGTTAATATTATTATATTACTGGATTGTTATTGTGTTACTGTTGCAGCATAATATAATAATTTGAAAATGAAATGTGTCATGTGACCAATGATCGCTTGTGTCAACTTGATTTGTCGCCCGTTCCTTTAGGTGAAATAACTGTACCTCACTCTAAATAATTAAATAAAGACTACCAAAATTATACATCCACATACATAAGCATTTTTCCAGTATACTAGAGATTTTGTACAAGACACTGTTCTCAAATGTGTTTTAAGCATTTTTAAGAGAATGTGCTGCACAGTACTGCTGGTGTCCTTAAATGCCTATGAGGATTATGCCATCCACTTTGCCAGGTTTCAGTGAGCAAACAGCATATAAACATAAGTAACATGATTAAATAAGTCTTATTTGCAAGAAACAAAGAGTTATTTTGTACTTTTAGATTATTGGCTGGACATGATGCATTTTCAAATGGTTTTTATTCCATTTGCATAACAAACAATTTATTGCATTATTTGCAAAATATCATTTAATTATTGGCTCAAACGCCTCATTACATTAAGGCCTATACATACTTCATTCAATGTGTGAAAATTGTCTGTCACTGACGAGGACACGTGACAAAAATTGCGTCATTTTGTTTGCAGAGATGTGTCCACCTGCTGAACTTTACATGCGCATGCCACCCCCAAAAAGATGCCACCCTGAGTGATTGCCCAGGTCACCCATATCAGAAACCATCACTAATTATTGGGAGGTTTGATGTTGTTGGGCAATATTAAGTTATTGGTTAAGGAAACAGTTAATATTTTAACATTTTAACATTTAATGGTCTATTGAGAAGGGAAGCTTTATTAATTGTTATAAATATGGAAGTTAGTATACAGCAATGACAGTCTGTTAAAAATTTCTAACAATTTTCCACACAAGCTTCCAGCACAGCTCACCAGAAGCTGGTGCTCAGGACAGTAGGCTTATTGTTTAACCTCCAAATCAAATATCTGTAATACAGCAACACATAATGACCACTGTGGTAATAAGGAAATGTTGCCCTAAAGCAGAGTTTCTCAAGCCCGGTCTCAATTCCTGATTCAAATGATTGCATGACCTCATCTCCATGCTATAAGTGCTACAGAAGCCTGTTAATGACCCACTTATTCAAGTAGGTGTGTGACAGAAGGGAAACAGCTAAAATATGTGGGCAGTGGTCCCTGAGGACCAGAACTGAGAAACACTAGAGAGCAATTTTCTTACCTAATCATATAAAATAGACTCCAGAATGTAGCAGGCAGTGTGTTAGCCTGTGAAGCCCAAAGCAAGGCAACATGGGTTCTAGCTTTGCTCACATCATTAAATGTAGATAGGGAGTCATTCAGTATCATCCTCATAGAGATCAAGTCAGACATGTTGTGCCTCTTGGACAGGTTTTCTGCATGCATCGTCTTTGCTAGGTTCTGCAAATTAAATTAATTAAATGACATATAAAAGTTACATTCAAATGAATTAGAAAGGTGTTATGACTTAATATTTTTGCATCCCGATATCTTGAATACTATGCACTGACCTCTCTGGCACTGTAGGCACTCTTAAAAACATGGATGGGCAGGCCAGCTACAAGAGCAGGAAATATCTTGTCAAACTCCTTGAAGTTCTCCAAAGTGTTGAGGACCAACGCCTTCTGTGCAGCCTGTCTGATGTGACATTTGTCTTCTCCAAGCTCCTTACCAAACAGAGTCAGGTAGCCAGCTTCAAACATTACCTAGTTAACACCAAAACAGAAAGGACTGTATCAGGACTGCCTAAAATACATTCCCTTTTAGCAGTAATCAAATTCCTTAAACACAGCCTGCCCGACATCTGAAAACACTTTCTTTAACGATGGAATCCACTGATTCAAGTCTTCTCATCCTATAGTGCTGTTACTCACCTTGTGGCAGAAGGCAAAGATCCCGTCCACCTGCCACTGATCTTCACTTGGACTAAGTCTGTCTGACTTAAGCATGACATCTTGCAAGTGGCCCATCATAGTTTCTATCAGGGAGGGCAGAGCTTCCCCCTGCAGTGTCTTCAGAAAGGTTTGGTGAAGGTTTTCTGTGGTGTAGCCATGACGAGGGTCAAAGCTGTCATGACCAAATGCCTAGAGATGGGAGGTCATGAAATATTATTAAAGTTCTTGTAGCTTAAGAAATTTTCTTTTCAATATGTTAGATTAACACCAGTGTCTACCTTAACAGATGTAGCAAAATGAAATTTTGTCCAATCAAGGTGTCTTCCTTGTCTGATGACTGAGTGGTAGGAGAAGGGGTCACACAGGAAGTGGATGTATTGGCCTGCTATCTTGCAGGTGAAAATATGACCATACATCTTCTGCCGGCTGCGAAGGAACTGAAGAGGGTTTGCTCCAAATTGCAAAGCACAGCCCAGGTAGGGAATAAAACCATTTTCAATGACAGGCTCACCAGCTTGCCTGCAGAAATCACCAAAATAGCAATAACATTTTTAAAATTCCCCACTTTAACGTGGTCGACTGTTTTGTTCTTTAATGACTTTGATATTCACTCGCTGCAAAATCTACAATGTTGTAAATATGGTAAATTTGTGGTAAATAAAACAGTCATACTTGTGAAATCCCACATATTTTCAGATATAGTAAGAAATATTGTATGTATTGTATACATACGTACTTAAGGTATAATTCCACCTTAATTGCAAGAAAAAAAAATACACTAAAAGCCGTTTGATTCATGTTTTTCTGCTGAGGCAGATGATTTTTAAACTTACTGAACCCTTATCTATTTAACTATTTTTAAACAAACATCCTCCTAACAACTGAGAGCAAAACAGCACAAAACATTATGTTTCTTGCTCAATAGCAGCCACAGTGACTCATCACTTCATAGCAATGATCACTGTGACACATTTTATACCAAAGTCATTTCTAGCCCAGCCATCCATTTGCATATTCAGATTACTATAGCAAAAAGCTGCATTTATTCTCTGAAAGTAAACGGTCATTCACTAAAAACCAGTGCAAGTAACACAGTAACAGTTTCTGCAAATCAGCATAGCAAATCATTCTATAAGAAGAGATGCTGTATCTTAATGGCACCTTCCAGGCTAAAGAAAAGTTTTATTACAATTATTGTTACTCTCAACACCTTTTTAAATTTTAAAGTTCTTTAGGAATTACAACAAAAGGTTAAAAACAGAAATTTAATGGAAAAGGACAAAATAAAACAAAATCCAAGTATTTACATTTCATCAGTCCAGTCTTACCTGCGTCTTATGCCCAGAGCAAGCCACAAAAGGCAACAAAATCCAACTACTACTCCCCAGATCAAAGCAATACTTATCATCATTGTAATGTTACAATGGTGACGACGATATCGACAATTAAGATAAGAACAAGATCCGAATCTGAAAGTGACTTATTTTTTAGTACTGCCCCATACAGATCAATCGAATTATGTTTATTAAAGTTGAAAGTCCCATAGGAATTCTCATAGAAGTTCACTGTTCTAATGCAGAAATACTTAGGCTCAATTGTTGCTGCCATTCACTGGAAAAGTAAGTGCATGTGTCTGTTGTGATGAAAGAGGCAGCAAGTGACAGCTTTTATATTCCTCCTCCTTATGGGAGGGACCACTGGAAAGGTGAGCGTATAGTTGTATGTTGCTCAACATAAAGTAATATGTATGATTTGCTTCAGGCATATTTCAAAAGTATGTTAAGTAAAAATAAGTTATTTCTTGTCTGCAATAGGGTTTTTCAAAGATGATTCTTTGATAATTTAATCTTTTAATGGCTTTTGTAATATTTTTTAAAAACTTTCAGGCTTGATAATAAAAAAAAAGTTGTAATTTTTTAAAATATCATGGGATATTGTGAAGACATGATACCCAGGCTGTTAATCTCTCAGGGATCTCTCTAGGAACTGGAATTCCATGCATAGCGTGTGCAAGAGTGATGGCCTTGACCAGAGTCCATGGACAGTGTTACTGAAAGACTGTTTTCTGATACGGCATCAGGGTTAGTAAATAGATTCAAGGTCTCACCTTTGTTTCGGTTGCATTTGAACCGTTAGAACTGGTTTGGGTGGAAAATGAAACTGGTTTATCAAGAAAGACCACATCTAAAAACAACAAACACCATCAAAATAATAAAGAAAATTCTGTAAAGTTAGAGGAAGTGAGAGCAGTAGGCAGGGGCGCCACCAGGAATCTTGGGCCCCCTGACAAAAAATTTTTTTTGCACCCCCCATCCCCATGCAGCTGCTGTTACAATTTTTTGAGTCTATTTGACCCATAAAAAGCGTCACAATTTTAAAGGCTTGCATCTGCCTTGCTTTCTTTGGTTCAATTCTGATAATTAGCACAATATTTACTGCTCATGAATTTAACATCCAACAGTCCACATCCAATATGCTTAAATTTTTTCTATTAGTTTTAGATACTGAAATGTCTCTCCCCATGAGCAACAGTCAAAAGCAACGTGCAACTACACATGAAGCAATCCAGACTTCTCAAAAATGCTATGTAGTTGCATTTTATTCAAGCTGCAGTATAACTTTAATAAAAAATATGTTTTCTCCATATTTGTTAAAACTGTCAGCATGTTGTAGCAGTTTGTTATGGGACAGACAATGTGTGAAAATAATCAATCTCCTCCATCTCCTTCCTGATCTATTGTTAGCTAAAGTAACGAACCGTTCTGACCAAAACAACCAATCAGATGCTCTTAGCACTGTCAATTATCCTCATTCACTCACTGCTAAATGTGCTAATGGTGGAGAAACAACTTATCATTACAAGAAACCGTTTATCTGCCGTCATTGGTAGCTATGCTAACTAAACTGAGCATTCACAGTTTGAATCTGCACAGCTCTGTGCTATGCTAGCTGCAGCACGGCACAAATCAAGGGGTAGGAAGGATGAGCAGCACCACATGAGATTATGATTGACAGCACTAAAACTCTCCTACCTCTGATTGGTTGTTTCTAGCACTGGGAGAAGGCAGAGGAAATAGATTTTTCACAGATTACCTCTCATACCATAGTGTCACAACATAATGACAGTTTTAACAAATATGTGAAAAAAAAATTATATAAAAGTTACATACAGCAGCTATAATTTCACTTAGAAGAGGACGGGTCAGAAGGGACGTGGGTTAGAGCTGCTGCTGACTGACACTTGTTGTTAAGTGGTAATAGAGACAAGTTAAATATATGAATATGTTGGGTTTTTTTTTTCCGTAATTCATTAAATGCTAGTGAAAAGGAGGCAAACAGTAGTCTGTAGTTAAGCTAACTATGCTAAATCGTTGATAATCTCACACAGTCTACTCACCTCTCTTGGAGAAAAAACTGGGTTATAAATTATCACTCTTGGATTTTTCTCTCTCTCTCTCCCTCTCTTTTTTTTTGAAAACCTGATTTTATAACTTTTCTTAGCAGCATAGTAACTGCCACAATCATTCTTGTTTCCTACTGTCTGCAGCTGAACAGCGTCACTCTCAGGCGCTCTAAGCAGGAACGTTTTATGTTTTCGCACCCACCTGAATAATATGTAGTTGCAACCCTGGTGGGAACATTAAAGTTTTACTGCTAAAAACAATCTTTGAAAGTACAATATGATTAATTTTGTAATTGACAGGGCCACGATTCTTTTTTTTTTTTTAATTTCTATGAACAATAAATTTACACAAAAGTAAAATGTTCGTTTTTGTGGCGCATCTGTATCTTATTTTGAAGGGTTATGTAAATGTTACCATAGCGACCAGAGTCAGAGCGTTTGGGCAGTGGTCGAGAGGAGATGAGTAGAGCTTGTGAGTCTTAAGTCTGGTTTAGACGGCAAGATTTAAGAACTGTCGGCCGATTCTCCAAACCTTTGTGACCACAGAGCTGATAAAAGTACAACAGGTTCGATCGGTTCATGTTCAGCCACACGGCAGGAGCAACAAACCACACGAACCGATTCCAGTCACGAACATCCCGATTCCAGAGGATAATCCAGAAAAACCCCAACATAGCGGGAATTTAAAATAACCAAACACGGATGACGATGTAGAAGCAACAGTGACAGTTTGTGGAGTCATTTTAAGAGATAAAAGACTAAAAAAGAAAAGGCGGTGGATAAAAGACGACGGGAGCAGCCGCTCTATTTGCTGCACTATGATTTGGAGGTGAGTTATGATTTTTCATAGTTAACATTTTTAACTGAATAAACATAAACATATATAATAACGACCTTTACATATAATAATAAACATTATTATATGTCCACCAGACTCTCAGTTGCGTGACATTCAACAAGTTGTGTTCTCGTTCCCAGTCAGGGAAGGGAAAACCCCACAGGCTACGATAAAAGGGCCAAGACAACCAAATTGGGTATATTCAGGATTTAGGGGGAACCCCCCCCCCGTCAGTGGTAATAAAAAGGTTGGGGACCACTGATATAAAGGACTGAACAGTAGGAGGGTGGTATAAAAACTATTAATCCCACAATGCAATGCATTAACCTACCTTTAGTTTCAGGAGCAAGAAAGTGAGTTTCACTGTTTGAGTGTGACAAGATCCCTCCTGAAGAAACTCTTTATTTCTCCTTTTCTTTTTTATTTGTTTTTTACTGACACCGGTGTCCTTTTTTTTTGACAGCAGGTAGGACAAATGGGGGGTGCCCAAAGGTGGACAGAGTGGGGGCCCCCAGTCTACCCTCTATGCTACACGATGCCCCTCCCTTTCAGCCCACCATCTGTAGGGGCGACAACAAAGAGATGTTCCCCTCCCACTTTTACTCTGCTGGCAAAGGGAGGACTGCTTAGGGGCCTTAAACCTGGCTTATTCTTCAGAAGTAATATTTGAATTATTCATTCCCCAAAGGAAGCATTGTCTCTGGGTGCCATTCTTCTGATGGAAAAAAACATAAATCTTATGCTAGAAAATTAGAGTCTGGAGGCTGGCAATGACAAAGGAGCAGAGTGTCTACAGGCTGGTGGCGATGAAAGACCTTGAAGTCTGGAAGTTGGCCGTACAGCTGGAGGGACCCATAAAGAAGATCTGGAGGTCAGCTGTGCAGCTGGTGGGAACCATGAAGGGAAGCTGGAGGTTGGCCTTTCAGCCGGTGGAAACCAGAGGCTTGAAAATCCTGTTGGTCAGGAGGCTGAAGGCCAAGGAGCTTGAGGCCCGCAGGATTGCAGCTCGGACGAGGAACTTCAGGAATTCTGAGGCGGGTTGTACTCTGCAGACTATGGATCTAAGTACCGGAGGGACAGGTAGCTGGTTAGGTGTTAACCCTCTCATAGAAAGAAGTAAGTTGGGGGAGGCTGGTTCTCCACAGGGAGAGTGTGTTAGCCTCTCAGTGGGAGGAAGCTAGAAGGGGAGGGGAGGGAGTGCCTTGCATAACAACAGGGCCAGAGACCGAGCGTTGGGGTTCACTGCAGGTCGAGGTCACCAAGGAGCGCTGACTTGAAGAGGATCGAGTGCCGGAGGTCAAGGCCACCAAGGGAAGCTGAGCAGATGACAAGAGGACGACTCGGCTCTTCTAGCCCTTCTATGCTTCCTCCCTACCTGAAGACTCTTATTGATTGTGATTCAAGTTTTGTCATTTTTTTTATCTTACAGACTTCTCTACAGCTGGTTTTAATATTTAGATGCTGCCCGCTGCAATTTTTAAAAATAAATTTATTGTAATAAATTATTGTAAACTTTAACCAGAGATTGGTTACCTATTTTTCTGTCCCTTCTTTAACTAGGTGGTGTTGCTGGCCCATTTTACCTTCTGTCTACTTACATTAGTAATACATTATAGTGTTCAGTATTTGTTCATACTTAAAATTTTTCTCCATTCAAATAAAAAGGGAAGAGAAGTTGTCTAATTTATAATGACACTGGTGCATTTTTTTGCACCATCAAATAGACAATTTGACTCTTAAAGGTTTGCCAAACAGGCCACGCAACACTACTGCAGAAAATCTAAAATAGAATGTCTTGGAAATAAGAATGAAGAGGCTTTCATTTGGCTAGTCAAAGTCCTGATCTGGCTGTCATGCATGTGATAGAGATGGACCCATATGTGGGAAACAAGACAACAGGTGAATAGCAGAATTTTACCCTCCCACAGTCCCAGGAGAGGTGGAGCGGACCCCTGATGAGCCTTCATGCCCCATCCTCCAAGAGTCGGATTGACCCCACATGTGCTGACCCCAACCTCTGCCCAACCATGACATCTGCCTTGCTCTTCCCGAGCATTAAGATATGCCTGTGAAAGGGTTAATAAAAATCAGATTATTTACAAAATATCCAGAGGAAGGAGCAAAAAACACAAGAATGGTGATGGCCAAAAGAGTGCGCAGCAACAGTTTTTGTTCATGAGTAGGGCTCACATTTTTGAGAACTTTGAATGATACTGTTAATAGATGACTAACTTAAGTCAGCACAACTCATTCTGACACATTTTAACCCTTGTGTCCAGAAATGGGGTCCAACCGACCCCCCACACGTAAAACTTGTATCATTTTCCTCAGTCCTTGCATGCACACGGGTTAATAGAACTCTGTTTCGACTGAAAATTAAATTTACAATGTTTTTTGGTTTGTGTCAAGGTGGGAGAGGGGCAGCAAACATTGTCAAATGACCTGCTTTATTTCCTCAGTCAGAGTCCTCAGTGTTTTGTGAAATCTGTCCCATTGCTGTAGCCTGTTCTCTGAGGGGGGGTTTCTGGAAGCAAAATCTCATCATCCCCCTCTACAATACAGCTGCCATGTTGAAGCCCGTAACAAATTAGTCAATTTCAGCATCTGTGCTCGTCATACTCCTGGTCATTCTAACACTCTTGCTGATGCTCTGTCTCACTTCCAATTTCAGATCTTCTGTTGCCCTTTATTCAGCCTGTTATTCAGTCTGCCAGCTATTTTATTGATTCGAGGCTCACTAATTCAGTGCTCAAAGCTAAAGTATTACATGGTAGTTTTAGCATTTTGCATCATTTCTCAGCTTCCCATCGTCATCCTCATCAGACCAGCCAGCTGAGGTTTTCCCTCACCCAGAAAGACGAATGACCCCACGCCATGCTTAAAGTCCTCCACCATCATCCCTCTACCAAAAAAGACCAACATTAGCAGTCTCAATGACTACTAGCCAGTGGCATTAACCTCCATCATCATGAAGTGCTTTGAGAAACTGGTTCAGAGCCACATCACTTCTCGTCTACCACCCAAACTCGACCCCCACCAGTTTGCAGACAGAACCAACCAGTCCACAGAGAAAGCTATCGTTACTGCTCTGCACACCACATTGACACACGTAGAACAGCAAAAGAGCTGCACGAGGCTGCTCTTCCTGGACTTCAGCTTGGCTTTTAACGCCATCATTTAAAGCAGACTGGTGAGGAAACTGGGGGGATCTGGGTCTCCCCCACAACATCTGCTGCTGGATCGTGTTCTTCCTGACAAACTGCCCCCAGAGAGTGAGAGTAGGATCCCACCTGTTCTCGGCACCGCAGCACCAGCACCGGCTCTCCGCGAGGCTGTGTGCTAAGCTCCCTACTCCACACCCTCTACACCCATGACTGTGGCCCCACCCACCCAAACTGCTCATCCAAGCTTATTGCAATTCACAGTGCCCAAATTTTCTGCTGGGGTCTGAGCACCAAAACGTTTGTTCATTCATGCCAAATAAACTTTCTAATTGCAGCTTTTTCTTTGTGTGAGTCTCTCCAGGTTGAATTACTCGCTGTGAATATCATGTTCACCATCATCATTTATATACAGCCGCTGGTCGTCCTTCTCTTTCTGTTCATAGACAGTCACATATGGTCCTTTTTTTAATAAATGTATACTGGAACTCTTTCCCTCATATCTGACTGTCCTAATGGTTAAGTCCCACACCTGGTATGGATTTTGTTCCCAGGAATTTTCCCATGTGCTTGTTCCCAGACTTAGGACAGGTCTGTGAAAGAGAGCATTTAAATATTTTTAATGTGCTGGCCCCTATACCCGGAATCACTTTTGGCAAGAGTCTAAATTGACAGAGAAAGTGACTCTTCATGAAAGCATTGCTGAAAGATGGTGAGGAAGAGTTTTAACTGCCACTGCTTTTGGTAGTTATGTTTTATTATTATGCTTTTATGTTTTTATAACTAGATTCCTCTGAAAGTAAATGGTGCTGCTATCTTCACAGGTCCCTCTTGAAGAAGAGAACTCAACAAGGTTCTTATCTGGTTAAATGGAGGTTATTATCATTATGGACATCAAAAATGGGTGTTTCCTCATTAAACAAACTGTTGAGACCCATGGAAGTCAAACTAAAACTTAAATATTGTTTAGATTTGAATGTGGTTAGTATTTATAGATTCCTGTGCTGCTGACCACTGGTGTTTAGCTCAGCATACTGAGTTAGGGAATCATCTCTCCAGTCACAAGTTCACTCTGACATTCACCAAACTGAACCTCCTCAATGTCCAACACTTTAAAGAACTACCCAAATATACTTCACACAACTGCTGTATACAGTTGTTCTCTGATGCTTTGCCTAACAACAGCACCACAAACCAATTTCTTAACTGAAAGTTTCTTTGCTTGTTTGTTTTGTGTAGAAAACGGGATTTGCTTCCCTTTCAAAATGTATTGTTTTTATACTAACCTACTTGACCTTTTCCTGGATGGAAAAATTATGGTCTGCTTTTTTTTTCAGTTTTTCTGCCATATTTTCTAACATGTTTGGCTAATAAACACGAAAACATGCTGCATGTCACTTGTGGAGGGGGAGAGAAGAAGCAGAATTGAAGCTAATATATACCTATTAGTATTTAAATCAGATTATTATGAAGGCTACAAGAAACTTGGTTGACAGTGATTTTTCTAGTGAATTAAATCTTCATTTATTAAAACATCCTGGAAGCTATTTTACAGGGAGAAATAACAAGTAAACCTGTAAACTAAGTATCATAACATAAGCTTAATGCTCACACCAGAGGCCTCATGTATAAAGCATATGTGCACAAAAAATGTAAAAATGTGCGGTGCCATATTTTACGCACAAGTTGGCATGTATAAAACTGAAGGTGGCAAGAAAATGTGTGTAAATATACACAAACTTTTGACCTGCCATGAAAATGTGCGGCAGCCACGCAAACTTTTCTGTGGATAATATCAAACCACAAAGCGTCAAAACTCACCTAAATACACTGAAATCTGACGACATTCAGTTATTTAGACCAAGAAGCATCGAACCCGATGTTTTTTCATGGCTAAAATCTTATGTATTAATGTTAAACAATTTAAAATATTTTTATTTATGTATGCTTAAAACATTAAGTCAAATTTAGCAGCATTGATCATCTCAATAAACAGATGTTACATTTATGTATCTGTGCTCTGTGTTAAAATATTAGCATTTATGGGGCCCTGAAGCCCTGGAGGGCCTGATGGAGCCACTGACTTAATTTGGATTAAACAGAAGTGCAAATATTAGATATTCATTTTAATTGTATTTTTTGATTAGTTGTTTTTAAGACTAGTTGTGGGTTTAAATAGCTTTTCACAGGCGATGTTTTCCCATAACATGTAATTACTCAGTAATATTTTTACATTTCCTGTCTATTTAACATCTTTTAATACAAGAACACGATGGACCGCCTCGGTACTCCAACCACTTGGCTTATCAAGTTTTCTGGGGGAAACTCTGCTTATGTGCTATAATTATGTTTACAATACATGTATTTATTTAACTCTAACATTCCTGTATTATAAAATAAAATAAAACATATTTCAACTGTTTAACGGTTAACCAAATATTAACACCATCTAATGGCAAAACATAAACATCACACCCAATCCACTCACCTTGTTCCCTCATCAACCAAGCGCTAACTAATTGATTGTCTAGACCAGGGGTCCCCAAGCTACGGCCCGCGGGCGGGATCCGGCCCGCCACGTCATTTGGTCCGGCCCCCTGAACAATGCCGGATCCGGCCCGCCTCCTCATACCAGAGAGCATTCAGTGTTTTTTTTTTCATATATTGTATTTTCCGGTTTATATGTGGATTTTTCTTCAACCACCAGGAGGCTTGAGCAGATGTGAAACTAACTTTCCCTCAATGGAATATATACTCGTCAGTCCCAGTCACCGTTTCACTCACGGTTTTTTCCATTTGCATTCTGGGTAAAAATCTATCTAAAAGCGCGAACGTGTCGTCCCCCCCGCTCGACGTGTCGTCCCCCCCCCCCCCCCGCTCGACAGTTTCGAAGACAGAACAGCCCTCCCCCTCCCCCGACAAGAATTTTCTAAGGTTTCTTTCTCCAAAAACTAAGACCGGCCCCCGACCAGAGACAGGAACAGCTATGTGGCCCTCGCAGGAAAAAGTTTACCTTAATTTGACTATTTCTTAATTATCTCTTTTTCACTGCGACCCCTACTGTCCAAGCAGTTAATAGACCCTTTTCACATGACGTCAGGCAACATCCGTTTTGACTCGATCCAGTGTATCTTTAGTTCCGGTGTGTGTAGTTAACGCTGTTTCTGGACTCTAAAGCAGCTGCTACAAATACAATTTGAAGATATATCACTATTTGCAAACAATTTTTCTTCATCAACATAATCTAAACTGGACAAATTCCTCGCTGATTGATACCAGTTTGACTACGAAGGTACGTGTTTTGGTTTTTTCTAGCTGTTAGTTGATATGCTAGGCTAGCAATAGTAATTTGTTAGCTGCTAACATTACGTAGCCTTTCTGTTTTGGAAATAAAACGTATTTAGGCTCTAATCTTAATCAGATTTTTATAGCATAGACTGGGGTTGCCACCTGTCATGTAAAATGCATTATCGTATTAAACCCTCCTCACTTATGCTAGTTTCACCACCTGCTCAGTAACATTACCTGAAGTCTCAAGTCCAAAACTTGACAGTTATGCCAAACACCCGCTGCTCCACCACGACCTGAGAGGTTAAACTCTTACTAAGATAGAGGCATGAGGAGGAAGACGGTGTGTCTGAGATAGATAGATAGATAGATAGATAGATAGATAGATAGATAGATAGATAGATAGATAGATAGATAGATAGATAGATAGATATTAACGTTTCATTGGAGAAATGTGATGATCTATCTATCTATCTTAGCTCATTAACTTCACATTTCTCCAATGGATATTTATCAAAGGTTATGATTAGAAGGATAAATTTCTTTTACTTTGTTTTCCTGCGGTTGTAGACTTGGCAGTAGAAAATTGATAACATAGGAATAACACCTTTATATCCCTTTTAACAGGTTACACTTGATTCTGCTGTGGTGCCTGTGGAAACGAAGTGCATGAAGTTTGTGCTCAGCTGGGAAAACCCTGTGGATCACATGGTGGGACTTCTGCTTCAAACTGCTCACTACAACCCTGTGCTGAATTGGCAATTTTTGGAGTTCCAGGGGAGGGTATATCATTAACACATGATTTTAAAAATGTACTGGCTTTTTCAACTCTCTTCGCCTGAAGAATATTTTTAGCATGGAAATCAGAACACCCTCCCAAGGCTTCTCTCTGGTTGAAAGATCTGACCCTGTTCCTTAAGTTAGAGAAGATCAAATTTTGTGTCAGAGGTTCGATCCAAAACTTTTATAAAACCTGGGCCCCTGTATTATTTTATTTTGAGAGACTGGATGCCCTCCCTCGACCCTGAGGGCCGTGCAGATCCTGGCTCTGATGTGTGTGTCTGTGCCCCGGCCCAGTGGCCTCAATGGTTGTTTGTGGTTCTGGCTATTGACAGTGTTCGTCCACCTGTGCAGTTTTGAATGTCCATGTCCTGACTCGGTTTGTGTACCCATGGTTGTATAGACGCCTGTTTGCATGTTGCCCACGTCTTTGAGCCGTCTCCCGGATTCTTTGCTTGTGTTTTTTTTTCTTCTTCAGCTGTAAATTTCTTTCTTTCTTTTATTTTAATCTATTATTATTATTATTATTATTATCATTGTTGTTCTATTTATTTATTTATTTTTCTCTCTTTCTGTTGCAGCAGGATGGGGATAGTTAGGGAAGGGTAGAGGGTACAAGGGGGAAGGGTAGTAAAACAGAAAAAATATGTAAAAAACAAAAAAAAACAAACCTGCTCCCTACAGTTTACCATTACCTCTGTCATTCACCAGTTCACTGCAGACTGCCTTAACCCTAACCCAACGACCCTACATGGATGTCTTCTTAAGTTGTAACCCCTGAGTACATAATGTTGAAATAAAATTGATATACCTTTTGTAAGTACATTTTCTCCATCAATGACTTAAATTATGTTTGTGTAATGTAGTAACCATGTTCAGTGTTTAATATTATTATTAATTATTACATAGATGTTTTAAAGAAATAACCACAAACCTTATGTCTTTGTTCCACAATGGCAACTTTAATTTTAACATTTCCTTTCCTCCACATACTAAGTTGCCAAATGTGTAAAATTTACAAAAAGAAGCAATTTAAATGTAAAAGTTACTCAAGAGAAGCTATTAACAATAGTTTTTACAGAACTCTACACATTTATTAATAGATACATATAGATATTAATTACAGAATAGATACACAAAGATTTAATTTCTAGCACAGCTGCAGTATTGAGTGTTCATCCAAGAAGTGTGACTTACAGGAGCAGGGAGGCTCTGTACTGGTTTCTCCTTTTAAATCAAGAGGCCCATGATAGTTTGACTAGGCAGCAGGTGTCCCACAGCTGATTGACTGAACCTGCCATGGACAGAGGAACAAGACCATCCCAGATATGGTAGGCTACTGTTGAGAAAGATGAACAAAACAATATGAGAAATTATGAATCACATCAGAATATGTAAATTATTTGGCAGATAGCGCTTAAGTCAATATTTAAAATGCTTTAATAAATAACAGCGTTGGAAAATGTCAGTGATTTTAGTGAAACTTAACACAGCACTGACAGGCAGGGGTGTATATGTTTCCTAATTGTGGCTAAAGCTGCTGCTAGCTGGTTTACTCTCCGAAAGGAGGCTGGGTCCTTTAAATACAGTTAGAGAATGGTGGATTGACAATGACTAATAATGGCTAACACTTAAATGCTGTTTTAAGTGTTAGCCGAGTCTCACTTAGCAACCTTGCCCTTTAAAGCCCTTTCAAAATAAAAGCATCGGCCGCAAAACAACAAATACCTCTTAGATGAGGAAACAAAAAAATACTAATAAAGTCATTTACAGGACAAACCTTCTTACTGAATATATGGAAAACATTAATTTTACGCAAAAAGATAATATAGTTGCAAAAGTATTCATACCCCTTGAACTTTTCCATATTTTGTCACATTACAACCACAAACATCAATATGTGTCATTGGAATTTTATGTGCAAGACCAACAAAAAGTGGCTGGCCCTTTGAAATTAACAATGGGAGTCGGCTTATGGAGTGTTTCAAAATACCTGTGTGTGTGTGTGCGTGTGTGTGTATGTGTGTGTGCGTGTGTTTGTGTGTGTGTAATACTGGATTTGTAATCGGTGTAAGGATCTTTGTGGGTAACTTTGTAACTCCGCACAAATTTGTGGTCAAATCCATACACAAATATGAAGAAATTACGAATACAAAATAAAAGTACACGCACACACACACAATTGCAATTTCTACAAACGTTAAATTTCTATACACAATTTTTTTTACTTCAACTTCACAAATCTGATGATTCCGAATTTCAATTTTCTCCTATGCCTACAAATGTGAAATAAGTATGCACACACACAAAGCTGCATTTACGCACATATCAAGTTACGAATGCACGAGGATTTTTTAGACTCATTTCACGCTTCAGGACAGCCTGAGACTCTTGAGTAAGTGGTGCGTTTAAATGCTGGTGGAAAGCTGGGTCATCCGATTTTTGCTTGGAGTCTAGTTTACTATCTAATGACACGTTTGCCACTGTGCTTGTGCTGAAGTGGCAAAGACTTTATTTATTTGGAAAATTGAATATTTCAGTACTTCTTTACAATTCTCAAAAGTTGTTTATAGACATATTGTGCATTTTTGAGAGGTACAGATGAGATTACATGTTTTAAAACATGACCACTTGGGGGCGCAATGGTTCACTGGCTGGAACCATTCCAGCCATGATGAATGGCGGTCAAACCAAGAAGCAAGGTGGTATGAGAGGCCCGGTGGTCTGCCCTCAGAAGCAGTGGCGCAACTACATATTATTCAGGTGGATGCGAAAACATAAATCGCCCCCCCCCCCCCTATGTAAGGGTGAATAGAAAACATACAGTCGCTCTCCCCCGCCCCCCCCTCACGAGACGAAGACACGTGAAAGGTAAAACTCGCTACATTTACATTTACATTTACATGTGCGCGAGGTGAAGGAGCGTGAGGGCGCGGTGAAGTGTATGTGAAGGCATCATCGGGGCGCCGCCCCCTCCACACGGGGTTTTGACGCCCCCTCTGGTGCGGCGCCCCTATGCGTTGCATGCGCTGCATACACACTTTTTGCGCCACTGCTCAGAAGTAAGTACAAGTTAAACCTGTGAGCTATGCTACCCTAACCATCTTTCCCTTTGGCTGTTCAGCTCTTACTCTTTCAGCAGATCCGCTGTGCGGACTCTGCCCTGCTCATCTAGAACTTTGTTTTGATTACTATGGCAGCTTTGTGGTCAATTACATGCGAAAATATTGGGCCATACCATTGTCTGAAAACAAAGACGGGGAAAGATACAACAGTCAATAGACCAACGAGGAGAAGAGTGTGTTGCACAAACCCCGACACTTGTAATAGAAGCAGCATCTGGCTGAAGATTAAAAATATTATCTAATGATCATTTATAATTATGGATCTGTTTTGTAGATTTGTGTGCAGTGTTTTGTTCATTTGTTTTAACTAAAAAGGTTGATTAAAATATTAAATAAAATTAAGAACGTCTGTTTTTGTAACACAACAAATACATAAAATTAAGGAAGTGTAAGACCAAGATCTTGGTCTGGGTCTTCCTCTACAGTGTTTTTGTGTTGCTTGTCCAGTCAGCGTGTTGTCCAGCTACCGGCCAAGATATTTATAGATCCATCTCTTGTTCTCTCACACAGACAGCGTGTCCATCTTACTGGGAACTGGACATTTCCCATGATCACAGAGTGAAGTGATGATTTACAACACCTCTGGTTATTGGCAAGCTTAGCCTTCAGCTTAGCCTTTTCCACAGCTCCTCTGGAATGGTACACCTTCAGCAATAATAATTATATATTTTATAATAATAATTATATATTTTATTTAAAAGGTGCTTTCAGGGCTCATAAGGTGGCCTCACAAAAATAAAAGTGATACATTTTAAAGAAAGAAAACATCCAAATAATAATAATAATAATAATAATAATAATAATAATAATAATAATAAAAAGAAGGTAAACAGATGGTGCAAATGCCTGAACAGCAGAGCGACCAGCCCAGCTTTAAAGACAGACAGAAAGTCAGAGAGTTTCTGTGGGGAAAGTGGGCGTTTATTCTAACTAGTGGAATCACATTTATAAGTTTACATTTACAGAATAGAGATGCTTTCTGTCCATAAAGGTGAATTCATAAAGCTGGCGGCTTGACTGAAGGATGACTGCAGCTGGACCGGTACCGGTTGGCTCCTTCTTTAAGTTCTGCTCAGAGCTCCAGGAGGATCAGTCTGGTTTAATCTAAACATAAATAAACCATCATCATCATTTCCCAGCAGATTGATATGATCTCTGATCTTAACACATGTTCCCCCTGAATCCTTCAATTGGCAATGTTCTGCATCATGGTAAATGGACTGAACTTATATAGAACTTTTCCAATCATTTTGACCACTCAAAGCGCTTCACAACTTCACATTAGAGTCACATTCATCCATTCACACACTTAACAATTTGGGGTTAAGTGCCTTGACCAAGGCCACATCGACATGTGGCAGAAGGAAGCTGGAATCAAACCTACAACCTTCTGATCACACGATGACTACTCTACCCACACAGCCACCGTCGCCCCATCAGAGCCAAAGCGCTTCACAATATGTGGCTCACCTTTTCGAAGCTACTTATAGGCGTGATTGTCTACACACCTTGATCACCTTAAAAATAATCAAACCTGTTTGGAGTTAATCTGCTGATCCAACCCTGTTTTCTTCATTTTCTAGTGATTACCCCATAGATGCATTCGATGCGCTTCGGCGCACAGACCGACGCGTTACATGAAAACTGAGGAAATGTATTATTTACACTCTAGTGAGGTTTTCACATCCTTTTATTTCTATTTATTTTATGTGCGTGTTATATTATTGTCTGAGGATAAATGTAAAGATGTACCGTTTACGTTTAAACAATAAAATATTCAAATCACGAAATTAACATCCGGTTTGATGCTTCTTGGTCTAAATAGCTGAATGTAGTCAGATTTCAGTGTACTTAGGTGAGTTTTGACACTTTGTAGTTTGATATTGTTCACAGAAAAAATTTATGTGCGTATATTTAAACAAACTTTGATGCAAAGTTAATTTTTAGACATGCTGACTTCTGCGTAAAATATGGTGCCGCACATTTTTTGTGCGCACGCACGCTTTATGCATGAGGCCCCTGCTCTCTTTGAAATATTCTCTGTGCTCTTTCAAATCTTTGTGCTCACGCTCAGATTTTCTCCTCACGCACAAAACTTCTGTATCTATCTGTATTGAGAAAGAGATATCTATCTATAGGAACAATCTATCTGGAAGATAGTCATAGAAACCATTAAACTGATAAAAATCAACAGCAATTCTTTAAAGTGTAGGTGATCTCTGAAGGCTAAACCCCACCCATGGCAAATTTAGAAAAATCCCAGCAAATGTGGTGGTGCCAAGGGACATGGCTGAGTGAGGGGATAAGCAGAAGGGTATGTGGGGGTGTGGGTGTCATGACTTTTATTTTTTCTTCAAAACAATAATAAATTTAGTGACTTTTATTCTGTGCTGTCTGAGACTTTTATGGTGACAGCACTCTGCAGCTCAGCTGCATCTTGTCTGTCCTGAGCGAGCAGTGAGAGCGGCCGTTAGCCCCTATTAGCTTCTCCCGCTTTGTGAGTGGGAGAAGCTAATAGGGGCTTTGTCAGCCAATCTGACACAGTTCAACACCAAACCCTGACCATTTCCATTTCACTCTGTGTCTACATTGCAAATAAATCACACATTTGTTAAGCTGAGTAACAATGTCAATCAATGCTTGGCAGTTGCCATGGCAACCCTTGCTACTTCAAATTCTGACTCAGCATCAAGTGGGTAACAGAGGTGGGGAGGAGGGAGCTCTGTGCTTTTATACACAAACAGGGGCTGTGACAAAGTTGTACCAAACTGTACTGCTGAAAATTCAACTGT
This sequence comes from Poecilia mexicana, assembly GCF_051168715.1. Taxonomy (NCBI): domain Eukaryota; kingdom Metazoa; phylum Chordata; class Actinopteri; order Cyprinodontiformes; family Poeciliidae; genus Poecilia; species Poecilia mexicana. Next base: position 28,980,825 of record NW_028263386.1, read on the forward strand.
TGAAGAAAGGCATTCGTGAGACACTTTTATGCCTAACTAAGTGATTTGCACAAACATGTCAAAATTTGCACAGAAACATACAAATAGAAGAACCCTAAATAAGCTACTTATTTTATCAGTAAAAAAAAAGTTGATTTGGGGATAGTTTCACTGTCAGTTTACCTTGGAGCAGAAAGCTGACATTGTTTCTCCCTACACCCAGTGGGCAGTGCAGAAAAGCAGGCGCTACCATATGGATGCTATTACAATTGATAGTAGCTACACAGGCACACCCACTAGAAGGAAACAAACACATCCTTGAGGAGGCTCCCAATATCCATTGTAACACTCCCATTCAATTGGGTGGAATGTTGTCAGACAATGGTACTTTTTTGTTTTGAGAGAGCAGTGAATTTGCATGCGAACAGAGAGGTTTGCGAGTGGAGAGTTAATCCATGCTGAGAGAAGTATTGCTTGTGAGGAGAAAATCTGAGCATGAGCACAAAGATTTGAGAGAGCACAGAGAATATTTCAAAGAGAGCAGAAGTTTTGAGTGCAAACATTACAAGTTTTTGGGAACAAAGAGATTAAATTCTGCTTTCAAACTGAAAATGTGTGCTCTTGACCTATGCCAGTAAAATTCCCCCATAGCCAGACAGACTGTGAATTCATTTTGTGTAACTGCTGGATTCAAAAGGGACGTCAAATAAAAGTCAAAACAATGCATATCTTTGTACTGAGAGCACAATCACTGTTGTCTACTGCAGGAAAGACACTTGCTACTCGCAATCACAACACCCAACCCCACAAAATGTAAACTCTTCTTCTGTTAACATAGAGTTAGATTCCACCAATATTTCGTCACGGTAAATTCTAAGAAACAGATGTTATTTAGAGAACTGTCTGTAAATATGACACAAGTCAAACAAGTTACCCAATCTATGGTGTGTTTAGAAAAAAAATCTTTGGAAGGACATTTCTTTCACAATACTTGGTCCCTGGTAGTAATGAGCTCATGGGATTCATCGTAGATACTCACACTGCACATTTTCTTGTAGAATGACATGGAACTTTTTATTTAATAATAAACATTTGGTTGCACTTTTGCACTAGAGGAATTATATCAGTTGCCAGTATACTTAATCCAAGGTGCAAAGTCAGCTTACTATTGATTTGAAATTGAGCTGCTTAAATTGCTGATAGAAAGCAACAGGCACTATCCTTGACAACTGTAACCATGTCAAGGTCAAGGTTAAGGACAACAAATATCTTTCCTATTAGTTGTCAGCTTTTTATCTGGTAATCATATAGCTACGAGACCTTTGCACAGCTGACAGTGAGAACAGTTGACTGCATGGTTTAAATTGCTTAGAAAATATATTCAACAAATGGGTTTCAAAGTTTAACTTTTTGTTTTTAAAAATGTGTGGCATTTATGGTGCCTTCACGAGTCAAGACACATGTCACAGGCAATAGTTGGAATGGCCAACAGTTAACTAAGATGAGAATGAAGTGCAGATTTATTGCTTTTTTGACTAAAAATCTTTTTCAGATTCAATGCTGTGCATTGTATTGCTTTGGCGTGTGTTTGGTGTGTGTTGCACAGGTAAACGGCTGCCTCCTACAGACCTATTTCCTTCATAATTTCTGTCACATGTCTTTGTCCAACCAGCCCAGGAAATTTTCTGTTGTCTGGTATAAATGCTATTTGAAATACTACAACATCTCTACCTTCCATATCTTAATTGTCATTTTTGGCCAATTGAAAAGACAGCTATTGCCTGAAGCAAAATAATACAGTAAATTGCCAAAAGTATTTGCTCGCCTGCCTTGCCTCACATATGAGCTTAAGTGACAACTCATTCCTAATCCTTAGGGTTCAATATGACCACTGCATCTGACACTTTGCATTGCACTCAAAGATTAAACTCACAGTATCAGACTGTTGCTATGGTAACAAAACAATCTAGCTATAAAGATTGTTCTTTGAACTTTTACAAAGTAAACTTGCCAGTTCCTTAAAATCTTAAATTTAAATGTTAAACAATTTCAGATCTTTTCATGTATGTATGCTGAAACCATGACATCAAATGTAGAAGCATTGACAGTCTTAATAAACAAATGTTACATGTATTTATCTGTGGTCTGTGATAAAGTGTTAGCATTTGAAATAAACCCACAGCAGTGGTTCAGCAGCATAAGATTGTGCTGCAAAGCCTCTTGCCCAATGCACCGCAGTCAGTTCTCAGATAGCCCACATACAGCCATTTGTTTTATTTTTATTGCTCAAACGTGCACATTTTCTGAAGTTATCCTTAGATTGGAGGATGCTGTTTACAATTACTTCCTGGTATTTTTACGCTCCAACTTTGTCTTTATTTGTTTTTATATATATATTTTTGTGTTAATTTAAGTACTTCGATTGTTTTGCAGGTGTTGCACCAGAGTTTCCCTGCTGTGGTACAATAAAGAATATTTCTATTATATGATATTCTATTCTTCTAAAATAGCTAGATGTAATTTCTCATAATTAAACAGTTAAGCAGCACATTAAAATGAACAAGAAATGTGAAGAAAACAAGCAGGCTATAAAAAAATAGCTCAACTCTCTCTTCTTTAGTCTCAGAAAAATAACAATTCTTGTTCAGTCGAATAGATATGAGTCACAGCACATGGCATAGAAGGCCTCAAAGTGGGGCTCAATACTCCCGCACCACCAGGAGGTAGCGATCTGCTGCAGATCTATAGCCGAGTCTGGAGAAGTTATCACTACGAAGTAGAGCGGAGCGAGGCTGGGTAGAGTAGAGTTGAGCTGAGCTGCTGAAGTAGAGCTAATGGAAAACGGGCATAACTCTGTCTTCCTTTCTGATACTGCTGTACCAGTCCCAGTATGGGGTCTCCTGATTTGCGCATTTTCTCCTTTGTACATATAGCAAATAACACTTTGTTTCTGCATGGGGGCTAAAAAAACTTTTCAGAAATAAAACACTAATGAACATCTGCATCTTTATTTCCTTCCACAATAATTTCCTGTTTAGATTGTAATAAGTAGATAAACACAACTTTATTGCACATTCTCTTTTGGCTTTTTTGTGTATGTATTGCAGGCTTACTAAATGTGCCACAGAAGCCCAAGCCTGACCGAACCATAAAGTCAAAACTTTTGGCCTAGTCCAGTCCAAATTTCGAGTTGGGCTCGGTCTATAGATCTAAACTCTCGCATAAAGTGGATCTTTAAATAGTAATTTGATAAAGCATTTGAAGACTGTGGTATCACTGTGCACCTGGTATCACCGGCATGTCATGCTCTATTTATGATTTGCTAAAACAGTCAGGCAGACTGTAGGCTTAAAAAGAAGAGTCAGACTGTTCTGAATAAAACAAGGTTGTTTTCAAAAGTTATTGTGTGAAGTATAAGTACTAACTTGCTAATGACTCAATATTGTTACTCGATATCAACAAGTATTTAAACTGAATTTCTTGTACTTGGTTGGGAAAAAACTGGTATCCGGACATGTGTACAAAAAATGCCAACAGCGTACCCCACTCTACAACACACCACCACCAGCAGCCCCCCAGCTGGTGGACCAGACACTGAAGCCATGAACCAAAATCCAAAATCTGAGTGACCCCGGGAGAACCTAAGCCCCAGCCCCAATCGACCCCTGAAGACCTTACGCCTAACCCCAGTCCAGACAGACCACTCCTCTGCCCAGCCTCCAACCCCAAAACGGGGTGTGGAAAATCTCCAGGCTTTTCCTGTCTTCATCTGCTCAAATGTGGTGTTGATGCATGTTTTTATAGAGTTTATAGGGGCATGGGAAATTAGCTGGACACTCCCCCCACATCCTACCCCCTCAGCCAAAACCCTCCATGTCTACCAACCACATTGGGAAATGGGAGCAGGCACCAAAAGTGAGGCTGAGTGAATAGAAGCCCCTCTGAATGCTGTTAAGTGTGTCTACACCCAAAGCCCTATATGTGTGTGTCATGAAGATGTTGTAAGTGATAATGTCTGTTGTACAATTAAATTTGGTCTCAGTCTGCCATAAGACCACAAAGAGAGAAAAAAGTCCCCACATCCCAGTGATGCACTTATTCAGAAAGCTCCGCATTAGTATTGGTGTGCTGGAGCAGCTGGCGGGAGATGTCTGATTTAGACCCTCCTTAATGCTGAGAACATGAGCATAACTAACAGTATTTAAATACAAAGTAAATTTTACAAAATAAACTTCCTAATTTGTTAGAAATGTAGTCGCATTTCCATTCTCAATAAATGAATGCTACAGTTTTAGATCTATGGTTTATGTTACAATTCAACCATTAATAGGGGCCCCTGAATGTCTGGAGGGGCCTACCGGCAGCGACTGACTTTTCTTTGCCTTGATATCTCTCAGTCTTACAATTTTAGATCTCTGAGGTGCTAACATCAAAAATTATGTAGTTAAAAAATCTGATCTTTTCTGATCTTTATAGCAGTCTGCAGTCAAGTTGCTATGGAGGTTAAACAGATATTATTAAGCTTTATTTAGTAAATTTGCAAATTTATTAAAATTTGCTTATTTCATAATATACTTCATAACCAGTGAAGTATGGCCTATAGGTCTGTTTAACAGCTACAGTCTCAGATCAACACAGCCCTCCAGCTCTGACAACAGCAGAAACTTTTTGGGGAAACATAGACAACATTTGCTTTGCATTGCCCCACATGACAATGACAGAGTATGGTCCGATTAAATATTAGATTCTTGATCAATATGAGTTGTTGCTATGATGTTGTGCGATGTTTGAAGATTTTGTTCAATGTGCCCCTTTTTAACTTTGAGCTCCTGCCCCTCCAAAGGTCTCTGCATGGCCCTGGTGAGAAATGCAGCCATCCAAGAGGGTCTCAGAGGCCATTGCTCTTCCACATCAAGAAGAGCTTGGGCATCTGTATATAATGCCTCCTGAACGCCTCTGTTGGAGGTGTTTCAGGCATGTCCCACTGAAAGGAGGTGCAGAAGAAGACCCAGGACATGATAGAGGGACTATGTTTCTTGACTGGCTTAGTAACACCATGGGATTCCCCTGGAGGATCTGACCTAAGTGGCTGTGGACCAGGAAGTCTGGACCTCTCTGCTTAGGCACTACTTTCGCAGCCCTACCTCAGAGTAAGTGGATGGATCAATGGATGGATGGACAGACGGACGGATTGTTTAATAACAAGGATCCGTTTGAAATATGAGTATTTGACTTGGAATTTGTAATATTTGGTTGGATTGATTGTTTTATAAATGGCCTTGTGACTAAGTGTACTGTGAATTAGCATTGTATAAATAAATTGAATTGATTTGAATTAAAAAAGTGAACCTGTTTCTCTTTGAAATAAAAATGTTGTACTACTCATCTTGATTTAAAGTAATTTCAGCTAGACCCATATTCACACTTTTACTTACTAAGTGCAGTGATTTTCTTTTTTGCAGTGGCAAACATTTAAGCATAAAGTTCTAAATGAATAAATGATAAATTATTAAGCTACAACAATTCCAGTCAACAATATAAACAGCTGCTAAGACTTGATGTACCGGCAAAAACTACTGATTGTGTATTTAGGGAGAGTTTTTGTAAGACATCTCAAAAGTACAGATGATGGAGTATTGTCCAATCTTGGGACAAACTAGGTTTGTCAAAGAAATGTATTAGATATGTGCAGAAGTATTAAACTTATGTGTTAATAAATCTTTGTCTTCTTCATAGTGAACCTTGCTGCTATGACTTTTTTGCTACCTCACATGATGTTATAAATATCAGGCCAGATGTCCTGAATAGACAAGAATTTCTGCTATTTGATGTGTACGTCAATTATTTTCTCTCACTTTTAATTTTGCAAAGATGAACAAATAAAGTCAGATTCTTATGATTTGATTATTTAAATTAGCTACCTTATTTTAAGTAATCGACATATATATCTCTAAGCCCTCACACGCCAACATATGGAAAAGTTGTAAACATTTATATCAGTGCAAAGAACTCTAACAATGATGTGTCAATTTCTGTGAAGATTGCTGTGTTACAAGGTCAAACAAACTGAAGATCATTATCCTATTTGATGTTTGCAACTGTCAAGGTTAAACCTGGTGATAATAGGAATTCAATAAACACTTTAGCACTTTGACCTCATAAAACCTGACAAAACATTTTTCTCTCTTACATTGAGGGCTGCAGTTTTAGGTTGGCAATAGTTAATTTTCCTAATTTACCAGCAGATTCAGGTAGTTGGTTTGTTTCTGGGTGACTTCTGAGTCACACATGTGCACAGGCATGTGAATATGCACGTGTTTGCATAGCTACAACCAGACAGTGACCTTGAAGAATAATGAAATTAATTTATTTACTATAAATTATTATTCATGAATTAAAATAAATTTCATAAAATAAAATTGCTCTCAATCAGTATTATAATAAAGGTAAAGATAGATCAAATTTAAACTATCCAGGCATAATTGAGCAAACATTACAGGAAACAAAAAAGTTACTTCAATTGAAAATAATCCTAGGGTTTATACATATGAATTTAGGACTGGGATTCATTTTTTGCAGAGTTGCAGAGATAATTTGTTCACCAATTTGAGCATACAATACAAACATTACAGACAAACAGAGGTTATTTGATTAACGGCAAATAGATAAAATTTAAAGGGAAAGCTATGGTGCCACAATAGAAACAATAAATATTATTAACAGCATTTATTCTCGTTGTTGATTACTATCGCCTGCCTCGCTGGCTCATAACAATAATAGTAAAGTCTTTTTCAAATGTGTCCAGTAAATACTCTAGTGGAGTAAATTGCATCTGTGTAACTCAATTATTGCAGCTAACATAAAGCATGACTTGATAAAACATCTTCTCTATGAGGACATTGATGAGATATTTTGATAAATATTTAGAGATTTTTCCTTACTATTTATAGCCAACTGTAGCCGTTAATCTTTATATTTACAAATGTTTCCTTTTTTGTAGTATTATTTGATTTGTTTACGACTCAGTGTCAGAACCTTTCTGTTCCATTCTTGTTTCTAACCGGCGATATAAACTCTGCTGCGTGAATTTCCGGTTACTTTTCGCTCGCGGACATGACTGCACTCTTCGTACAAAAAGGGTTACTGCTAGCTTGCTCAAGTCAATCTGATTAAAGAGTCCGTTAGGGCAACAACTTCATGCAGAAATGAATACCTTGGCGCGGAAAAGGTTCTACGATAAGCTGCCTGTGTGGATAGTGGAGGACCACCACCATGTAAGGATGTTTGTCTTCGGTCAGTGACTACAGAACCAACAGTGCCAGATGTGGCAGCAACAAGCTCAATACAAGTAGCTGGACTGTTGAAATACAAAGCTTTAAGGACGCATCTTTACTGACCGCTATCAGAAAAAAATCGAATAAGATTCTCTCATATGAATAATGTCAAACTGACTGAATGAAAACTAAGATATTCAATCCTGAAGAGGATAACAAAAACATAAAAAAACAACAACAACAAAAAAAACATTAGTTCAGGCTAATTTACAGATTACCCATTTAAATAATTACTTCAATAATGTCTGGAGAATAATACAAATGGACTTTACTGTCGCCCCGTGAGGAAATTGAACTCCATCAGAACCAAGTGACGGGGATATGGAAGCGTACATGTACAGATAATAGTAAAAATCAGATGGAGACTGTAAGAAAGAAAGTAAATCCCACCAATACAACAGGCAGAGGTTTTTTATTTAAATATATGGGTTATTTATCTGTACAATTAACAAATGGTGACAGATTAGAGTAATATATATTTTTTTGTTTTGATAAATGTTATCTAGTAAAACAATATTGTGTGTAATTTCTATATATTGTTGCAGGTGGTCCATCACATCTATCGAGCCATTGCATCAAGACATCTTCCACTCAACAACATCAGACTGGTTCATTTAGACTCCCATCCTGACCTTCTTATCCCTGTCAACATGCCTGCTGACACAGTATTTGAAAAGGAGAAACTCCTCAGGTAAGAGCAGCAGAATAATACATTGTTGTTTTCACATTTGGGAGAAATAAATTTAAAATCTGTTGGTACATTTCAGTGCAAGAAGAAGTAGTAGAAGAAAAATATATAGATTCCTAAAAGAATCCTTCTATGAAACGGGACAGAAGGCAACAAAACTATTGCAAAAAAATTTGTAAAAAAAATAAAAATAAATAAAATAAAATAAAACAAAAAATTATTATGCAATCAGTTTGTTCAATAACTGACCCAGAGACAGGAATATTAGGAAGTAGTTTAGAACATGTTGACAAATCTTATCAAAGATACTATAAAACATTATTCGCAAAACCGAAACAAAGATTTTAAAATATTCCTTGATTGATTAGATTAACAATTGGACAATGACAGAATAAAAGTTTAACAAAACCCCGTATAAAACAGACTTGATGCTAGCGGTAAAAATTACAACAAAACGCCCAGTACAGTTGGTCTACCATCTGAGTAGTATAAGGCTTTTGAAGAAGAATTGTCTTCATGTTACGAAAGTCATTAAAATGGACTCAAGTAAAAATGACAATACTGCCATTATTGTCTGAAGCAATTATAACAGTTATGCCTGAAAAAGGCAATAATAAAACATTATGCAACTCGTATAGACCTATATCATTCGTGAACCAAGATTTCAAATAATATCCCTCTGTCAGACCTGTACAGGGTGACCCCGCCTCTTGCCCGGAACGTTAGCTGGAGATGGGCACCAGCAACCCTCCCAACCCCACTAGGGACAAGGTTGTAAAGAAAATGGATGGATGGATGGATGGATGGATGGATGGATGGATGGATGCCTCTGTCATGTCCAATAGGCTGAAGGCAGTTTTCTCAGAGCTCATTGATGAGGACCAAGCTGGTTTTGTCAGTGACCAACAAACTCAGGACATTGTAAGACAGGGGTGCCCAAAGTCAGTCATTGAGGGCCGTCATCCTGCATGTTTTAATTCTCTCCCTGGTGGTATTAACAACCATTTCAATATTCTTCTTAGGCCTCTAATGAGCCATCATTTGATCCAGGTGCATTAAACCAGGGAGAGAACTAAAACACGCAGGATGCCGGCCCTCCAGGACCAACTTTGGGCACCACTGATGTAAAACGTTCCCTTCATTTGATTGAAACCAGGGCAAGATCGCTGCGCCCATGTGAAGTGTAGCCTAGGTAGAGCAAACCTCTGACAAACAAACATGGCTATAATGGTGAAGGTGGTGATGATCACAGAGCTACCAGAGACATATGTTGAGGCCTTTTTGCCTGTTCAGCCAACATTAAGGCATAGAAGACAAGACAAACTCAAAACTCTTAATACTTGCACGCAAACTTTTGCTCTTTTTCATATATTCTCTGTACTCTCTCAAACATTTCTCCTCACGCTCAAAATTCTCTCTGCTCAGGTAAAGACTCTGCTAGCAAACGTTTCTGCTCACTTGCAAATCCTCCCTGCTCTTGCTCTTGAAAAAAATGTACCATTGTCTGACAACCTCTCAGCCAATAAAATGAAAGCGTTATACTGGGTGTGTTTGTTTCCTTCCTTCTTCCTTCTGTGTGGCTGCTATTGATTGTAGCAACCTGCTACAATCAGTGTATGTATTGTATCAGGTTGCTACATTACCCTAAACCAGGGGTCACCAACTCCAGTCCTCCAGTCCTACCATCCTGTAACTTTTAGATGGTCTCTGCTCAAACACACCTGGATCAAATAAACTGCTCGTTTCCAGCCTATTGCAGAGAGGAATGAATGCTGGTGAGGGAATTCAGACATTTTGGAGAAGAGGGGAATCTAAAAGTTGCAGGATGGTAGCCCTGGAGGACTGGAG